>NW_003852404.1:13441312-13478922 GCF_000181295.1 Otolemur garnettii | reverse complement strand
CTTGAGCCCAGGATTTGGAGATTGCTGTGAGCTGTGATGCCATGGCACTCTACCCAGGGGGATAGCTTGAGGCTCTGTCTCAAAAAAAAAAAAATATATATATATATACATGTGTGTGTCTATATATATAATAGTTCATATAATGAAAGAACTGGAGTCTCAAAATTAAAATTCTAAACATATATTATTTCTAACATTTGACAAAGTATAAATGTATGAAATATTTGTATTCAAATAATATAGTACGTATTGGAACAATTTGCCTGTAAGAAACCCTTAGTAGAAACAGATAATCATGTAAGATTGATGACACATGAAAATGGAAAGGAATCAATGATACAGTTTTCATTATCTGGTACCCATGTAAATATAATTAAGCACTTATTTAGACATGAGTGGCAATGCATTTTTGTCTTCCCTTTGGGTTCTACCCGGGTGTTGATGTTGTGAACCATATGTACATATTTATAAATAGCAAACATTAACTTACTTGCTTCGCAGAAAGTATCACCATAATGTTAAGTATAAATTTTTATTAGTTCAGGATCATTATCTTAACAGTTTCAAACAGAACAATATTCTCCACGAGCTGGCATAAGCTTACATCCTGCTAAAATCAAAGCATTAAAGAATTAACATCTTGGCTGAGCCATACTACTCCAGATATTTATCTTTCCTCTTGAGATCTATTGCTTCAGAAATTCCATATATATTGGAACATGTAAGAATCAAATAAGAGCGTATCTTTTTAAACTCTATAAATTCACTAATCAGTTTAGGGTATGAAGGAAATTAATGTGCATTTCCCATGTTATCAAGAAAATTTTATGTAACTACATTTATTATTTAAGGGCAATGTTCACCTTTTTGAAGCCATCTGCAACATTTTTTTGTAGGTGTGACCAAGATTCATTTTAGAAGCATTCATTAAGAAATACACATATATAATACAGGCACACACACACATGCTGTATGCAAAACATTACAGTTTGGAGGATAAAAAGAAGCGTATAATCAGTCACTAATTTGTATGAATTCACAATCTAATCAAGGAGATCGAGCTGAATACCAGGAAGGGTTGAAGTTCATAAAAGCTAATTTGTGGTATAAGAGAGTAAGAAAGGAAATATTATGTCTGAGAAAGGGAATAATCAATTGTGAATGTCTCAATAGAGTCGGAAGTGCTTGGGTTGAGAATCAAAATATTAATAGGATGTTATTAAACAAGTAAGTGGTAAGAATAAATAAAGAGGCAGCTCCTGATACACAGGACCTAGCCTGCCTGCTAGACTCTGGTGCTGTTAGAGTGTGCACAGCTAGGCTTCCATTTCACAGAAGGCCAATATCAGACAAGTTCATAGTGTACATGGTGAATTGAACACAAAACTAAGTCCACAGTTTAAAAAAAAAGCCACTGAACAAAACACCTGTGTCAATCATTCCCTTTTCCAGACTGACGGCAGGTTCTTCACAATGAAAACTTCTGTTTATTTTTTTATTCCTTCTAGATCACATATATAAGATATACAATCATCCTACGAACACACATCCAGAACAAATTTTGTTTCCATGGACCATTCCCCAATCACCTAAAACAAGCGTGAGTTTATGATAAATTATTTCTTACATTTCAGTGAGATGCCACACACTCCTCAGTTCTTTAATGATTCTTGTTCCCACTTGCAGTGAGCTACCACACCCGGCTGGCTTTGAACAGAAGTATGTTTCCAGTGTTCTTTTGGTTCGAGGGCATTGATAATGTCTAGGGAAAATTATTTCAGCTCTAAGGATGCTTTTGGCTTCAGGAAGAGTTTGGTATCACTAAGGATCCAAAAAGCAAAGGGTTGGCACAGTCAAGGATTAGAAAGAATTAATGTAAGGTTAAGAGAACCAACAAGAAACTGTGAGGCATCCAGGAATAGCAATAGCTATTTCTGGAACTTAATGCTAAATATAAGAACTGCCCATATCAAGAGTCTAAAATCTTCAGCAGACAAACAAATATGATCATTGCCACATAACTTAGCATGTAAATATTTCACTATCTCAGGCACATGAAAGTTTGGACAAGGGCAGAGAATGTGGAGATTGGATTTGGAGGGTAACTGGAGACTATCCAGTCCACTAACTCTAAGTGGCTTAAACAAAAGGGCTTGATCTGTTTAACCCATGTCTAATTCTGAGAATAGCTTCAGAATTAAAGTCGAAAATTATAACTAGTTTTACCAATGCACGACCTATAGATACATAAGGTCCCCTTCTGTGAAGGATCCTGGGTTTGGTTTAATGGGTGGTACCACCCCTATCTAATAATTCTTAATTTTATCCTGGAAGTTCTGTACAGACAAGACATCATCAAACCTGTATTGCAGGTTTGCTGTTCCCTGTCATCCAGGATTCATCTAGACATCCAGGATAACCCATGAACCCAGAATTATAACAGATCCACAATATGCAGGAGTCAGCAAATCTCAAAGCAAGCACAAGGTTAGCACATTACATCTGTAATTAAGTGGGGGTACAGACAGACCCAAGAAGCCAAACTTCCTTTTTAAATAAACTGGCTTCCAAATCAGAAAGGAGGCAATAGCCGTCTAAGGAACATGAGTGTCTAAAGGAAATTGTGTCTTTTCTTCATCAGGTTACTTATATCAGCCAACTACATACACTACAAAACCATCACAAGCTGATCCACAGTTCATTTTCCTTTGAAGCATTTCTTACTCATTAGTAAAATGTAGGGAAAGAAAAAAAATGTAGGGAAAGAGTTGGTAGAATGATCACATAGGAAGAAATGAAATAAAATCAATTGATTTAGCTTTGTCCAATGTTTTCACTGTTTTGGTAAGAATGAATTCACACATGTATGCTGAATAAGGAACAGAAATTGTGTAATTTCAGAGATTTCACATACATGGTAAATACTCTGACATTTGCAATTAACACTGGAATTGTCCACTACAAAGATCAATGGGAGAAGTCATGCTAATCATTTAAAATTTTATGTTTCTTAAAAGAACACAAAATTGCAAATATAAAACATCATGACAAGGCCAGAGAGAAAACATAAAAGAAAGGAAAATAGTTTGGGGAGGGGGTGGGGAATTGGGTTTACGTTGTATGGTGCACCTCTTGGGGGCAGAACACAATTCTAAGAGGGACTTATACAACAAATGTAATCAGTGCACCTAATTTTTTGTACCCTCAATAAACCCCAAACAATAAAAAAAGATAAATAATAAATAGCGCATTCAAAATATTTATATTTATGCTAAAGGTAATAATGGAAAATAGAACAAAATATGAAAAAGAAAAAAATACTACCTTTAACAATGATTTTAACCTGCTTTTCCAAGAAAAGATTCAATTTTTAATTTTTATTCTGTACTGGTCCTCCAAAATTTGTAGCTAGCCTTCGACAGTTGCAAAATATAAAAAATATTTTGTAGATTTCATGGTTTCTTTCTTGCCTGTTTTTGTAACGTGCCATGGAAATTTCAGTAGTATTAAATATATTCTCATTAAGTATAGACCAAGCCCAGGAAAAGGTTCTCTGCTCCATCCGAGACTTTCTCTTTAATAAGGAAGAAAACTCAAACTCAAACTTCCAGGTCACCCACCCCTATTCCTTCTTTAACAAATTTTAACTAGTATTCTTAGATTTAACTGTTTATATTTTAAACCATTATTAAATAGTTTCACAGCAGTAAACAAATTAGAAATTTATTCATCACATTTTTAATTACATACAATAAGGAGAACAACCTTACCAAAAGTGCCAGACCTTTTAGTTTTTATTTCTTTGTAAATATACTTATTTATTTGTTATCTGAGTTTAGAAACACACATCCTCTGGGGTTCATAGAGTCTTGTATCAATGAATAAAGGTAAATATGATCTTTGTTTTCCTTTCTAATGTCTTTGTAAGATTAATTATATAATCTTATACTCTAATTGCAAAACAATAGAGGATGTTGTACACGTGCGTATGGTATATTTTGAAAATTAAGTGCTAAATAAGGTCAATTACTTTATATTTTAAATAATGATAAGATACTGCCATCTCCTGTTGATTAAATAGAAGGAAATCACACATACCAGCACCCCCAAACACGCAGTCACACACAGAGGGCCAGATTTGGGTCTTAGATACTTTGATAACACCTCCAGGTTTTTAAATTTATTGATGTATTTGAGCTTTAGATTATACAGAAGCAGAAATGTGAAATTAATTTTAATTGCTACCTTATTTCCAAGAAGCATATTTCACTTAAAACAATGAAAGAGCATCATTTATGTGGTCATAATGTTTAATATTGAGAAAAATAACAGACATTATTTTTTCACCTGACAGAAAGTAAAGAATGTGTCCTCAAAAGTATATTGTCTGATACTTATGTGTCATACGTATCTATAGAAACACTTGTCAATCATTTCAATGACACAGTAGGGACCACCCTCTTGACTTTCTATCATTACCATCTGGCTTTTATCTAATTTATCAGATTGTGTTGCTTGTGATGGCTAAAAGGTCAGCGGCTGTGGGCTCAGGGAGTGTTCCTTGCTAAGTAAATGCCTGTCCTTTATATATCTTTCTTCAGAATCCATGTATGCCCCAACCCTGGCAGTTCTATAGCCCTCTCTTTCTTTTGCTGCTCTTTCTCAGTCTCTGATATCACTCCCTATATTGAAAAATAATCAAGGTCCTGTCCCAACTTTATTGGCTGCCCCCAATCCTCCTCCAACGGTGCTCTGTATCTGCTTGTTTCAGTTTATTGAAAATTAAGCAAAATTTTATTCTAGAGAATAAAGGCAATGTTTTTGAGCTTAGAGTATTTTAGACAAAATTATTTTTAAAGATGGGTTATGAAAAGAGAGTATTAGCTTTAAAAGCCAGAATTATCTAATGTAATTTTTTAAAGTCTTCAAAATTAACTTAATTTTTTATTTAGATATAATACTAAGAGATGTCATTCATGAGGACATGCCAGGTGACAAACAGCTATGCACAGTCCACATTTCCTAAAAACTGAACTGGAAAAAAACGATCAGTTGAAACCTGCAGGCCTTGGAAATAGCGGTAAAGGAGAAGCAGTTAGTCCTTGGAAGCTTTAAATAGAAAGAAAGAACTTACCATCTTGCTATTAATCTCAAAATACCTCTTGATTGACATTGAATATACCTGATTATACTGAAAATCTGAAAAAGATAAATCCTCTACCTAAAGCACATTTCACGTGTCTTAGGAATTCCTGTGCAGCTGTGAAAAACACAAATCCAATTAACACAATTTGCTGCCCTGAAGATTTAAAAGGAGTTGTTTCCATGGAACCATTAGGGACAAACTTAAAAACATTTTCATCTTAAAATTGCTTCATCTGCAATTATAGAACAAATAATTTATGAGCTTTCTCATGAATTAACAATGCAATAATAAAAATTGATTAACTCTAATTCGGTCATTAGCTGCAGATAGCCTCTTGTTTTCTATATGTCGAGTCCACTAACTATTATAGATGTATAATCAGAGCCTTTGAGGATAGCGTATGATTTGCATTTCACTCTTAAGAACCGTTCCTCCAGTGATTTATACCAGTACAACACGTTGGTTTGCTTTTGGTGTAATCCTTAATTTTTTAAACATATATTCAACTACCACCATGATTTTATTTATGTATATTTTCTTTTAAATAACATTGAATCAAAAAGTACACCATTTTGTTTTGTAGTTTTAACCTACCTACTGGAAGACTTTATTAATTTTCACATTGCTTCAACTCCACTCATTAATTAAATTCACTAAGTTTCTGCCTTTTATCAGCTCTATGCTGAGTGGTAAAGATACAGCAAGGGACAAAATGAGAAATAAATTTTCCACCACAATTTTTTCTCATTTCCACATAGTTCAAATTCACAGTCTTTTTTCTTGCTTTAATTTGTTCTTTTGTTTCTTTTTCACTGATACCTTTTTCCCCACTAATAGTGTTCGCTTATCAGGTTATGTGTTGTTATTTGACTTTTCTGTTTGTAATTCTTTTTCATGATGACAGTTATTCTTCAGTCTTCAATGAACATCTCTATGTAGGGCCCTGCAAAATTTATATACTGTGACATTTAATACCATACTTATGATTGTGTTGCTGGTAAACACTACAACTAAAAACTAAAAACCAACCTACTAAATAAAATGGCATCAGCGTCACCAGATAATGATGAACACACACAGCTGAGTCTTGAGCAACTAGGAGTCAGGGGAACTGACCTCTGTGCACTGCCAAAAATCCTTGTGTAACTTATGAAGCTCCCACATTTGGCTATTATACTAATAGCTTACCGTTGACTAGAAGGCTGACCAGTAACACAAACAACTGATAAACCCACATTCTGAATGTTGCCTGTATGTTATGTGCTGGGAACATTGATCTTATCCTGCTTTTGAACCAGGCCAGACCTTTGGGCTTAGACAAGAATTTACACCATTGGTTTTCCCGCTTATGGACAGACACTATTGGCCTTCCGGAGTCTCTAGTTTGTAGATGAGAGCTCATAGAATTCTGAGCCTTCATAACTACATGAGCCAATCCCTCATTTTAAGTATATGTGTGCTTGTGCGTGTATACAAGATGTCACACACATGATTCATATATATATATAAATATACGTATGTGTATAAATTTATAAATATGATATCCATAGACTTTTTTTTCTCAGCAGAGCCCTAGTACATATACTAATAAGTAAGCACTGTATTTTGACAAGTGTTATGGGGAAAACAAAGCAGGATAAGAGCTATAAACAATGGGTCGAAAGATGTTTGCTTTTTTGTAAAGGATGATGGAAGGAAAGATAATTGAAAATATAAATAGTGAACTTTATCTTCAGGAAAATGAGTACACAAATGATTTAGATATCAGAGCAGTGAAATTTCAGACAGTGGAAATCATGAGAGAGGATGGTCTGTAATGAGAGCAAGATTACTAAAGGTCAGTGGAGGGAGAACAGAGGCCTGGAAGAAGGTGGCAGCAAATATGGGCGCTGTCGTTATAATACAGATGAAAATGGGGGCGGGAGGGTTTGAACTGAATCAAGAGGGTAGCAGTGAGCTTGCCAGAAAACGGTCAGATTTGGGATATATTCTGAAGTCCAACTAGCAGAGGTAAGGCCCTTTTTGGTTGAGTGTGATACTAGTATGGATTGTATGCTTATGATTTTGTAATAAAACATTGGTGCATATTACCAGCTTTTAAACAGGGATATTATTTGTATCATTATTATAACTTACATGATTTATATGTAATTCTGTATCATAACAAGTCATACTCAGGCACAAAACAGAATTACTTCTGCTGGACCCTGTATATGTGAAGATGAATATCAGAAATCCTAGTAGTTATATTACTCAATTAAAATGTACATGTGACTTAAATTCTATCTCATTTATAGCAGTTATATAGCAGTTATATAGCCGTTATAGTTTTATCTTTCACAATGAATAAAGCCAAATAGAATATTTACAAAAAAATTCTAACTAGAGATTGATGAAGAGATAACTAAGCAATGAAATGAGAATATATAATTATATTTTATTGAAAATAACACTTTCTTCTTGAATTAAATATAGGCTTATTTAGGAACATAGAAACATATGTTAAAGTATTAAAAATGTACAGATTATTCCCAAAAGTCCTATTTGTTTCTCTCTGGTAACTAGTAAAGTTGAATAATTATCCTTTTTTCTTTTGCAATACACACATCCACATTCTTTCAGTGTTACTGTAGCAATGTCCACTTTCTTATCAACTTGAAAGTCTATTTTAGAATACCGTATTCCCTGCTCTTTTCTTTCTGGTGCACATATAAAATAAGTGAAGAGGTCCAATTCATTGTTCCTCAAAAGATATATTCAGTTTTGCCAATTTCATTTATTTATTTAAACTAATATTTTTTTAAATACAGGTATTTAAAGTATCCGATATTCTTGGATGTCTTAGTTAAGGCTATTATGTGAAAGCTTTTTCTTTCCTTCTTTGGTTAGTAAGCATACTGTTTAAATTGCATTTGATTTAATTATTTTTAAAACTAAAATCTCACCTGACTGAATGTATAATTCATTAATCAAAATCATTTCTGTTCAACTAATTTTGCTATTAAAATATTAACTTTTAAGGTTGATTTTTTATTGTTACTTATTTAAATGCATATAGTCATGTGGTGAGGATGGGGCTTTATTAGTGCTTCACTGAGCACCTCCACGTCTTCTACATGGAAGGGAGAAAAATGGTATTACGAGCTATTATTAGTCATATGACCTATCACTCAGGTGTGGCAAGAAGTAAATAGTAAACATGTATCCTCTATTATGAAAATAAGTGAGTTGTAAAAAGAATATGGAAATATACAATGGTTTAAACAGGTTGACATTTATTTCTCTCAATATGTCCAGGACGTTGGTCCAGGGCTGGACAGAGAATTTCCTGGGCTCACGGACCCAGGATTTTTCTCTCCTCTGCTCTGTCATAACAACAGATAGTTCCAAAAGGCTGTTTTTGTTCTCAGCATCACAACCGCACTACAGTTGCTAAAGCGAATGGAACATTTTGTTCATGTAAGGCCATGATCTGGGCCTCACACATAGCTTGTTCACTAATCCACAAAATCAAAGTCTAGCAGTACCTGCAAGGAAGGCTGAGAAAACTAACTTTAGCTGATGCCCCTGAGCCTATCAGAATCTGAGCTAAGTATACAGATGGTGATACCTTTTAATTACCGGTGAATTAACTGCCGGTTAATTACCAGTTTCTGCCGCAGTACAGAACTGGTATGATTTTCTAATAATAATTATCTTTTAACTAATTAAAATTATAAACCCATAACTATTTAGAAAAGTATATTTACTTTGCTGTGTTTATTTGAATATTCCATTTTGTGTATTTGTGATCAAAGACTATGAGCTGTAATGGTAGCAGTGGTTGGTAATGATATTTCTCATTTGCATGTGAAAATTTATTCAAGTTTTCTTTATATCCTAATATACACTAAATACATGCATATGGTAGGGGTTTGAATGAAAGGGACGTCGTCTCTTTGTGTAAAACAGGATTCGAATGTAATTATCATATATGAAATTCAGTACATATGGTAGAACATATGAAAGATTGACATAGATGCATGAATGTATGGTGTGTGGGGGTCACTACAAAAGGTTTGAGATACACAAGAAATAAGAAAAGTACAATCCACGTGGATGGAAACCAAGGAAGCCCTCCCTGAAACACCTAAAAGGTTAGCAAGTTAAAACTTGCACTCATGAATAAGAAAGAACTGTTGTCTGTGTTTCTTAGAAGTGAAATAATGGACCATAACATAGTCTGTCTCCAGACTTTCATAGTGACCTGTGTACATCTGAGCTGCCCAAGCCCCTGATTGCAGACATGAACCATCTGTGGCCTGTTAGCCCCTGAACCACACAGCAGGAGGTGAGTGAAGGAAGAGGGAGTGAAGCTTCGTCTGTCTTTATAGCTGTTCCCCATCTGTGGCGTCACTGCCTGAGGTCTGCCTCCCATCAGATCAGGGGTGGCATTAAATTCTCATGGGAGTGGGATCCTTACTGTAAACTGAACATGAGAGGGCTCCAGGTTATGTGCTCCTTGTAAGAATCTAATGCCCACCCTCTTTGCCTCTATCCCTGGAAATATCGACTTCCACCTTCCCTAGTGCCAAAGTGAGGACCACTGATGTGTAGTACTTATTGAAATATTTCACTATTAAATCATAATAGCTTATTATCAGTAAACTATTAATACATTTTATCCACATCCCTATTATTATTAGCTAGAGAAATTAGTTAAAAATCCTATCTTACTTTCTAAAATTCACGAACACTTTTTTTGGTGAATATTGTTAAAGTTTTAGCAGTAAAATCAATACTGCCCCTATAATCTTGTTATTCAAAACTCTGATTTTATTCACGCCTTTCAAAACACATTTCAAAACTACAAAAATTAAAAACACCCTTTTATCATTCCCTCTCTTTATTTGCATCATAACAGAAAATTAAAATCCTGATGTACGTATATACCTCTGAAAACAATGACAGGTTAAGTTGCTGATGTGTGCTGTTTTCAAAATAGCTTAAAATTATTTATGCAGACACACTAGTGAGCTTTTTAAATAGAAATCTTATATTACTAATGAAATCCTTTGAGTTACTCAGCTCATTTTTCCTTGAGTTCTTTATTTGTAGATGAATACTTCTAAGATAGGTCATATGATTCTGTGACATTTAAAGTAAAATTGAAATATTTGATTTTACAACTTTTCTTTACTTCTCTCTGCCTCACTATGTGCAGTCTATAAACCCCAGAAGAATTAGTTGGCTAATTACAGGGAATAAAAAGGAACGCCTTTTGAAAGATTTAAAATTTATATTTCCTGCAGTGGAGATTTTACCTGACCACCTGACCTACACAGTTTGCACTTGCTAAAGAAAGAAAATAAGCATGGATTTAGGAACACAGTTTTAACCTGATAATAACTGTAATGAAAATGTGCCATAGTTCTAAACCATTTTATATTTCAAGAACTACATCTGGAGCCATTCTTGTGTTTAATCCTTATCAGTAACAATTTATTTTCTCAGAAAAAAAGCTACGTCTTTATTGTTTTAACTGTTCTCTCCATACAACTTAAATGTGTAGAACAAAATTAGGCAATGAAAAAAATATTATTAGAATATTCTATCTAGAAGGTAGATCTAAAGGAATTTTTTTTAATTAAATGATAGCTGTGTACATTAATGCAATCATGGGGTACAGTGTGGTGTTCTCATATACAATTTGAAATACTTTCATCAAACTGGTTAACAGAGCCTTTATGTCATTTTCTTAGTTATGGTGTTAAGACATTTATATTCTACTTTTACAAAGATTCACTTGTACCCTTGTAAGTTAAACCATAGAGGTGATCCCTTCAATCACCCTCCCTCCACCCATGTATTCCCCCTCTCCCTCCCCTCCCCTTCCCAATATTCTTAGTCTATAATTAGGTTATAGCTTTTATATGAAAACTATAAATTAGTTTCATAATAGGGCTCTGTATATTGGATATTTTTCTTCCATTCTTATGATACAAGGATGGAAGATCTAAAGGTATTACCAAAAAGAAAAAGTCTTTACATATATACCCAGGAGAGAGAGATATTCCCTCTACATATTTTAATTTAGGCCTCCTATCTGATTTATCTTAGGTATAATACTATGGTCTTCTGCTGCCATACTTTGGGGGTATAATCAGTGTCAAAATGTCAATTATACACAGGTTCACCTGCAAGCAATATGAGAAGGAAAATGCTACAAATCTGTAGATTATTTAAGCAGTTTCACGATGTCTTAAATATGAAAAAAATGTGATCACTTTTATCTGAAGTATGTACAGAAGACTTTACAGAAGAAATAAAATTCAAAATCTATTTTGAAAGCCAGTAGAATACAAATGAGCACAAGTGAGGAATATGTCAAATTCAAAGATGTCACCAAGGCCAGTAAAGTAACCTGATATGCTAGGAGGAAATTTTTCTTTTTGTGAAACAGGTCAGCACAAAGTAACGTGAGCTTCCACTCTGTTTTAAATGATTTTCTGTTTTTCAGATTAGCATCACTCTTTTTGGCCTCTTCTTTTTTCTGTTCACGGAAGAAGTGGGTTTGATATTCATGGTCATAGAAGATTTGTGTGTATAGAAAGCAGAGACAAAATCTCTGAGTAGATATTTGAGATGGATTGTGAATACCATCCACAAACAAATGGTATTCAGGAAGATAAAGAAGCTTCAACAAAGTGCTTGCTGATGGTGGGTTTGCTGAAGTTACAAATTCTCATCCACTAAGGCAAAGAATAAAGTTTTTTCCTATGGAGTAGAAGGAGGTAAAGACAAGAAAATCATGAAATTCTGGAAACTATTGATTGCAAAAGAGAAAATTTGTGATTTTTCTTGACCCTGGCTACAGGAGAAGGACAATGTCCAGTGAGGTTTAGGGACCTGCCAGGGTAAGAGGGTCCTCAGCGTGCACAGAAGGAAGCCAGGTGGGGAGGACTGCATGGAGATTCTAAGCAGACTGATCTTGAAGGCAACCTCCGACATGTTCGCATCCTGGCATGTCACTCAGCTATGGTTTATTTGCATCAAATGTGGAACGAAGAATGACAATTGGACATTGTCCTACTGGAAGGTTTTAGGACTAATAGTTGAGCTAAACCTGAAAATCAGGCAGAACCACAGGAATGACCGTCCCCACTCCCACACACTTGCCTTAGCAATGTTACTTTTCCAAGCTGAGCTCAGATCAGGGAAAGGAGGTCGGAATGGGAAATCTCAACTAACTCAGGTTGTTTCAACTCTCTACTGGAACACAGACTGTTTAAATATTACAATATGAATTACATTGAGCTATTGAAAATAGCAAAAGACAAATGTATTCCTTATTAAAAACATTTATTTCATACTTGTCAAAAATGTCTACACAGACAATATTTAGGAGAGATGGAATTGAAGAGTAAGGTGGAAGCCACATTCCAGAATCTCTAAGATGTGACACTACAAAGATTGTGTTTTATTCCTTAGAAAGGATTTGAATTCCTAACATTGCATTAATACCAAAGTTTAAAGAGAGTTAAGCTGCATTAGGAAAGCCATAAGCAGGAGTTGGAGTAAACCTGGAAAATAGAGTTTATAGATTGTTATAATTTTGAGATATAAAGGATATAACACACAATGACAGCAGCAGGCAATACAAAGGAATAATTACACATTACAAATTTTAAAATAAATTTTTAAGATTTTTGGTGAATGATTGGCACAAGCAACTAAGGATTGGAACAGGACTGAATACACTTCATGTTATTAGCTAGGGTGATTGGAAAGTAATGGTCACTAAATTACAGAATAAAAATAAGAAAACTCTGCTGAGAAAGAAATGAATCCAGTTTGTGATAACATGTGAACCCAGTTTGTGAAGCCATTTCATGCCATTCAAAGACAATCCCAGTTCTAGCTGAAAATGTGACAGCAGCACAAAGAAGACGGCTTAGGTCTAGGTTAGGACTCATGGGTGTTTCCATCCCAAAAGACTCAAAATGCTGTAAAAATGAGAGTGTATTAGAAGATTAGAACAAGTAGAAGATTAAAGCAAATATGAATAGAAGAGGCAAAAAAGAGACAGTGATGGGGAAAGAATCACGAGAATTGGACATGGTCCAATGACAGTGCTTATGGATTCTAAAGAGAATCTTTTAAAACCAGGATAGAAATTCAGGCATAAGGAAGCCACACATCAGACGACATTAACTCCAGTGTAACAGGAGGGTTTCAAGCTATCTTCCCAAGATAAGCAATAGTGCATGTCAATTTAAAGTGAACAGGGATTTGCCAAAGCGAGATATTAATAAGATGCTTAGTTTTGTAACAGAACATAGTAAACATACTGCTGACTATAGCAATAAGGAATTTAGGAAGAAATCAGTCTGGGTCCTGGAACCCTCTTCTTTCTCTTTCTTCTCACATGTTTTTGTGACTAGAAAGTCTCCCACTAACTTTTTTCTTAATGTATTAGTTTGTTGCCATTAAAACAATTAATAATTCTTATATTAAACACATTTACTTTTTAAAAATCTGCTTTCTACTCTGTATTAATGGAATATTTTCAAATGAATACAAAAATAGAAGAATTTATAGCACATGAATTTAGCGAAGGGTTAATGGAGACACAGCCCTTGAAGAAATGTTTTAAAATAAAAACAAAAATCCTATGTACTCAATTTGAATATGAGGACAATTAATGGCCTAGTACATGGTGGGAATAGGGGAAGGGGAGAGTAGTGAGAGGGAAGGAGGGAAGAGACTAGGGGGTCACAGTGTGTGATGTATCTTTTGGGGGCCGGACACAATTATAAGAGGGACTTTACCTAATAAATTCAATCAATTTGTTAACTTAATTCAAAAAACTAAAAAAAAAAAAAAGATAGGTTATTCACCCTACAAAATACTATATCACAGGACCCCTCCCACTTTAAGAAATTTCCAGGGTCCCTGAGAGAACTGGAAGAAACAATATTCACTAATTTATTAACAACTAATGTCACTGGGAAAAATGACAACAACAGCAAAAATTTCAGAATGAGTGAACAATAGACACCCTGTTAGTTTGTCACCCCCAGTCCATCCCCACTCTCCAGGGTGCCAGATGTGGATTAAAGATTGGAGTCAGAGCCCACTGAAACCATGGTAGAAAGGCCCCTACTTGATGATCCTGTCCACACCAACAGCAGTGCAGGTAAATGGCATTCCTGCCTGGATATATCACTCACCTGGGAAGCCAGCCAGCCATGGGGAGTGGACACTACAGAGACACCCAGAGCATCCCCACCATCTTACCCTGAAAAAACAGACTCCAGCCCTGCCCCAGTCACACACCGGGAGCTGACTGGTCTACGCAGGGCAAAAGCTTGAGGATGAGCAGCAGTGGGGTGGGACTGTTCACTGATTCTTTGCTTTGGACTTTTTCCCCTTCCTTCTTTAATGTGAGGTGTGAGACATGATGAATGTTGTGAAAACTGTATCCAAAAAGTAACCCAAACTAGATAAACTGCCAAAACTGTGTTACTGGTTTACTCTTATTATGGATATACAGGAAAGCCTAAAGGTACTTGCATATAAAATAATACCCAATACCAGATATGTGTGCCCCCCAGTGGGCCAGCTGTTTGCTACAATCCTCTGAACCTCCAAGCAAAGCGAATTTGCTATGTGTATACTGATATCCCTAGAAAGACAATAACCTGAGTTATAACATAAGGAATACCTAAACAAATAAAAAAATTAATAACAAGTTTGTAAAATATACAAAATGTATGTCTTTTATATTTTCAATTATAACTAGAAGTTTCCATGTAGAAATACTAGCTATTTCTGAAGATTATTTCCATGGATTTCATATTTTGTGTTGCTATCTTCTCAGTCTCCTAATTTCTGTCTTTACTTATTGGTTCCAGTAATCTAGTAACGTTAATTAATTTTATTAACTCACACTTTAGGATTAAAAAAAAGTTGTGTAATTTTAAATAGTTAATCTACTTAGCTTACTGAGCACACACAAAAATACACAATTTTTAGCTCTCATAAAACACTGAAATAACATTTTGCTTCTCTTTTTTCCTGATAGTCATTTCCATGCTTATTAACATTTAAAGTTATTAGAGATGCCCGACAAGGAAAGGTCTGAGATTACATTATATCCAGCCACGCCTAGTGCAAGCGCTGATCTGATGGTGATTTCCTCATGCTTCTGAATAGAAGCACAGAACCTTAGTCTTTCTTAAATGTGGTGATTTTAGGGTTTTCTCCTACCTTGTGTTCAAACATTTAAATATTATGTAATTTCTAAAGGCTACTCAATAAATACTGAAATAATGTATAGTATACTTTCATATTAAAAATAATGTTTTATCAGGTTCCACACTTTTCTGAATGGTTGCTATGTACTTGGCACAAAGTAAGCAATTCATCTACATTATTTCACATCATCTGTGCAACCTTTACTGGCCAATAAACAGTATATTATTATGACATCCTCGAAGCATCAGAAGCTGAGATTCTGAGGCCAGTGTCAGAGCCAACAATTCCAGGCCTTCCCACAAAGACTACGCCCATAATGACTAGACTTCAATAAAAATATTTGTGAATAAATGGCAGCGGTGGGGCAAACAAATCAGTTCCAAATTTTGGCATGTAAAACACAAATTGAGCTGAATGATATTTTTCTCCTTCAGCATGGTGGATCAAAATTCAAGAAACAGGCAATATTACTGGTAGTTGATACCAGTCAGTAACAAGCGTAGCCAACGAAAAATGATGTGAAAAGCATAAGCATTGCTGGGATTAGTGCACGACGTTCAGTAATATTGTAAAAAACAAAATGGGCAAAGAATGAGGACGCTATGAAGGCTGATTTTATAGAGATTTTTATTTTATTTTATTTTAATGATTTTTGAGACAGATTCTCATTCTGTCACCCTGGGTGGAGTGCTGAGGCATCATCATAGCTCACAGCAACCTCTAAGGACTGGGCTCAAGGAATCCTCCTGCCTCAGCATCCTGGGCTGGCTCAGGCTACTGCCACAACACCTGACTAGTTTTCTTTCTTTCTTTTTGATTTTTTAAGTAAATATAGGGTCTTGCTCTTGCTCAGGCTAGTCCTGAGCTCAAGCAATCCACCTGCTTCCACTTCCCAGAGTGCTAAGATTGCAGGCGTGAGCCACTGCACCAGCCACAAGAGATATTTTTTATTTTTTTTTTATTTTTTTTTAATAAGCCTAAAGAGGCTCATTTGGCCTAAAGGCCAAAATAATTTGAACTTGTAATTCTGTTAGTTTTGTAACTAAGACAAAAATATACATATTTGCTTCTATTATCATTCAAATAGTCATTTTAAAGCTAATTGTTGCATATATGGCATGTAAAATAACACAGTATGTTTTAATCTGTATTTACCTAAAAATGATCATGTATGTATGTTTTACTTCTAACTCAAAACCGCCAACTATCAGCAACTTACTTGGCTAATTTGCATCACAGCTAGGTGACCTTGAATTACTGACACCTCTAACAGAATTTTCAGAACATAATGAAAAGGTAGTAATATCCTCAAAATTCCAATAATAAAAATTGTATTTAAACTGGTTTTTTAGGATGAGTAGAATCTCTCCACAAAAACAGCAAATGAGAATTTTTTTCTACAGAAATCACCCCATAAGCAAATGCATAGGTGTAGAAAAGAGTATTGCAGTTACAGAAGCTGATGGCAATTTGAAAATGGTGGAGATCCACAATGCAAAAATGTAGTAAGAAATTCACTCAATTAGGTAAGTATAAGCTTATTTAATAATTTAACATTGGGTAAGACACTAAATATTTTTGAAATATGAAAGAATCAAAATAGTGTATAAAATAGTATTAAAAGCTTAATTAAAAACCATACTTATTTTAACAACTAAACAAACCTGATTTTGTAAGATGACAACTTGTATGAAGATTACAAAAACAATTCTTATAATAAAATACTTCCTCCTATATTTACCAGTACAGAATAACTATTGTTCAGTAATCTCCCTCACATGTGGGAGGCTGAGGCAGGTGGATTGCTTGAGCTCAGGAGTTGGAGACCAGCCTGAAAAGAGCAAGACTCCATTCTAAAAATAGCTGGATATTCTAGTCGGTGCCTATAGTCTCAGCTACTCAAGAGTCTTTTCAAAAGGATCCCTTAAGTGCAGGAGTTTGAAGTTGCTGAGAGCTAGGACACTAGGGCATTCCACTTAGGGTGACAAAGTGAGACTGTCTCAAAAAAAAAAAAAAGAAAAAGAAAAAACAATCACCCGCCCCATGTAGTTATTATTCTGATGATGTTAGGGTTTGTTCACCATTTCACATGTTCTCTGGGAAAAAGCAAGACTGAGTAATCGTCCATGTACACAATTTTTATCTGAGTGCTTCAGATTTTGTCTGATGGCTCTTAATTTTCATCTGGCTCTGGAGTTATTCCTTTATGGTACACTAGAGCATGAATAATAATAAAGATCACTCAAGGAGGATGTGAGCAGACCACAGTTTTAATGTAGTTGACTGAACCTCTTCAATGTGGTTGGAAGTAATAACGAAATATTGATCCAAACATCCCATTCACATTTCCCTGTTTTCTTCTCCTTTGTAGATAAATGTATTATACATCAAGTTCAAGATATTAAATTGTCTATGACATTTTGTAAAATGGTTTAAAAATAAAAACACACTCTGAACTCTTGACACATGAAACAAGATATATTTAGTGGTAGACCGTTCTCTGTAGTGTGACTTGGAGCGTCTGTAATTGAACCATGTTTTATATTGGGGTAATTTACATGGTAACATATTCGATCTCAGTGCATTAAACGTATTTTGTTTTGCTTTCTCTTTGAAGAATAAGCTTGTGATGTTAAGATTAGCCATTTAATGTTTCTAACTCTCAGTTTACTCATCCGAGGGATACTGAACTTATAGACAATGAGCTTAATCACCTAAACTAATGCTACAAATTAAAATTCATACAGCCTTAAAATGAATGATGGTTTAAGCATCAGATATTTTCTTTACAAGGACACATTGATGAATACTTTGATCAATACCTAGGGGTAAATTCTGAATGACTCTGAGAGTCACTTTCTGTAGCTCTCTCCTTTCTGTTAACAAACCTCTTGAATTTAATGCCGTTGCTCTCAGACACTCAGCTGCACCTTCATTCTGTTATTCTCCACTTCAACCCTGCCCACCTCTCTTGCCCACATCGTGATGCTCAAGGTACTTAAGAGGGAACAATTGCAGAGCTCATGTAGTTTGGATCAGTGATCATTGCCATTCATTGCCTGATGCCCAGTATCTTTTAAACTATTGGTTTCAGTATTTTATTTAAACTTTTAATTTTTTATTAATAGTTTGGTTGTTTCATGCTAGAAGGTAAATTCTTACTCCATATAGGCTGGAAGAAAAATTATTTGCTATATTTTAACTGGAATTACGAGAGGTACATAGATGTTTGGTTAATATTGGATACATCAGTTGGGTTCTGTTCTCTACTGCTTAAATATGGCAATATTTCATATCTATTAAAGTCTTCATTAATTTGTCACAGCAATATTTTGTGTTTTTCAAGGGAGAATGATGTTAAATCATTCACTAGATGTATTATTTGCTATTGTCTTGGTTCATTCCTGCCATTATAACAAAATTTCTTAGGGTAATTTATAAATGGGATATATTTATTTCTCACAGTGATAGAAGCCAAGAAGTACAAGGTCAAGGCATCAGCAGGCTCAGAGTATATTCAGGACCAAATCTCAGCTTCCAAGATAGCTCTTTAATACATCCTCGTATGACAAATAGGTAAAAGGTCAAAAGGGCCTACTTTGTTCCATTCAGCCTTTTTTATAAGCGCATAAGTTCCATACATAAGGCCTCTGTCTTTATGACTTAATTACCTTCTAAAGACTCCTCTTCTTAACAGTACCACATTGGTGATTAAGTTTCAACATACGAATTTTGGTTGTATACAATTCAGATATTGTATATATTGTATTGTATGTATATATATTGTATGTATTGTATATATATATTGTATATATTCAGATATATTGTATATAAAACAGGTATTTTATATATTTGATGCTATACTAAATGTTCTTTTTCTTTAAAAAAAAATTTATTTTTCATTGCTATCATAAAAAATTTGACCTGAAGTTTCTGTAACAACATTATGTTCTCCTTTCAATTCTACCTGGTTTTAAGTTTATTGTGAATAAATGAAGGTATTTTAGCTTCTTCTTTTTCAATGTCTATAATGGAGTTCTTCTTTTGTCTCACTTTCCTGGTGAGTGAAATATTCAATAAAAACCTGATACTTTTCATAGGAAGATGGTGTTTAGAATTTTAATAATTACTGATATAAATTATGTTATTTTCTCATCTCTTTTTAATAGAAGGAGACATTTACTTCTATTATGGTTTAAATTGTACCCTCCCCAAATGCTTAAATCTTAAACCCCACTTCTTCAGTATGTGACCGTATTTGAAAATAGGGTCATGACAGATGAAATTAGTTAAGATAAGTTGATGTCCTGCTGGAGTTTTGTGGAACCTCTAATTCAAATAATGATGTCCTTACCGAAAGGGAACTTCATGATCATGGTATCTCCCCTGCTGGAAGTTGAGACACAGATGGGCACACAGGAAAAATACCATGTGCAGACTAGAGTGCCATACACCAAAGAACCCCCGGAAGTGAAAGGCCTGAGACGGCCTCGTCTAGTACCTCTAAGAAGGTCAGCCCTGCTGACTCCTTGATTTCTGACTTCGGTCCTCCAAACTACAAGACAACAGTTCTCTGATGTTCTCGGCCTCCTAGTGTGTGATACTTCCTAGTAAATTAAAGGAATTTTTATTCCTAGTTTTAAGAATTTTTTTATCATAAGTGACTACATCACTTTTTATCATTTTTTTTGCCATTTAAATAATCACAGGACTTTTTCACTTTATGCTTTTAATGTGGTGAATATTATTATCTGGTTTTCTAATTTGAAACTAACATCAAGTTTATTAAGTGAAGTACACTTAGTCATAAAATATTGTTTATATGCATTTAAATTTAGTATCTTCCTATTTATTTGACGATTTTTGCATTTGTGCTCAGGTGGGGCAGTGTGTGTGTGTTTGTTAATATCTCTGCCAGGTTCAATGGTCAGCATTTTTCTGGGTTTAGAAAAGTACGTGAAAATTATTCTCTCATTATTGATTCCCTGAGATTACACATTATTTTATTATATTTTCCTACATTGATATAATTTAGTTGTAAGAAAAATTATGACTAAAAATTTATTTTTTGGAAAGTTGTATTGAATTATAAGTTCATTCTTTAAATGAATCCTTTGAGAAGTACCCCAATTCCCTAGAGAAGTACTGTGTTAGTATAAGTAAATACTGGTTTTCTTAATAGCATCTATTTTGATAAAATTACTGACATTAACATGTTTATAATACTCTTTTATTATCATTTCTGCATCTTTCTAATACTACTAATAATACTTATTCTATTTTTTATATTAGTATTCTAGAGTGTTATCAGTTTTATTAATCTTTTCAAAACCAAATTCTACTTTTTCTTTGTTTTTAAAATTTTATTGAAACTTACTTTTATTATTTTCTTTTTATGTTAAATTTAAATAGTTATTCTTTACATATTTTCATAATTGGATGGCCTAGATCATTATGAGAAATTTTTTTTATTATGATCATGTGAAGGTAAATTTCCTTCCAAGTATGGCTTTAGTGAGTTATTCTCATTTGATATTTTATATTATGTTATAATATTTTCCAAATTATGTTTTATATTCTTCTTTGTTGCATGAATTATTAGTGGGTTGTTTAATTTTTAAATTTTAGAGACTCTTACAAGTAACTTGCTGTAATTGATTACAATTTAAGATGTTACAGTAGGAGAATAAACCACCTATGTGTTTACATTTGCTGGGCATCCATGGCTCAGAATTGGGCTGCATGGGCAGGATTGATGAATACTGTACATCCTAGTGACTTCAAGAGAAAGTCACTGGGTCAAGCTGACTCATAATGTTCTTCAGATGTTCAGATTTCCCCCCAATATTTTTCTTTCTTCATTCGCTGTCAGTTATTGCAAGTGTGATGTTAATATTTCAAACTATAATTGTGAATTTATCAGCATTTCTCCTTTTAGCTTTGTCAACAGATTTTCTAGGTAGTATTTTTATTTCTATATTTAAATATAGAGTTTTTTAAGAGGCAAACACTCTTAATTTTTTTAAAGCATGCTAATTTCACATTTTGTCTTATGACCTGAATTGTGCCCCTCTAGCTCAAATACACATGTTGAAGTTCTAACCCCCAATGTCACCACATATGGCGATAGAGCCTTTAAGCTGGTCAATAAGATCAAGTAAGGTCATGAAAGCAGGGTCCTAATCAGATAAGACTAACGTTCTTTTAAGAAAGAGACAACAGAGCACGTTCATTTATCCCTGAATCTGCATGCTCTCACGCAATCTCTGTCTCAGCACCTGCCCCAAATGGGCCACAACTGTGGACACAGCAAGCAGGTGGCTGTCTACAACTCAGGGGGAAAGGTCATTTATTCAGATAATTATTCTTTCCCATTCTTTGTTTTTCTTTCCTATGGGACTTGAATTTTACATATAATATACTTTTTAATATTATCTCACATTTCATAAGTATGCCATTTACTATGGGTCTGTGTCTAGTAACTGTGTGTTAAATTTTGGACACATTTGCCAACTCCTTTATGATATCTGTAATTTTCTAATTGAATAACATAGATTATGTGGAAAAAAATTTAGACTTTAGTAGGAAATTTATCCCTAGAAAACCCTGCACATTTATTTCTGCTCTTAAGTGTATATTTATAGTGGGATGGCTGGTAGTAGTAGGGCTCGCCTTCAGTTCCTTTATATTTGAGCTCGATCTAGGCTACACTACAGATTTATTTAAGTTAATTTTACTACTGGTTTCAAATATTGTGAAGGTGGTTTAAAATATTCTCTTTAGTGGGGATGGCATTCTGACATCCGAACACCAATTGAATTTGTAGATGCCTGTGTGTTTTACAGTCCAGATGCCAGTTTTGTTATCCGTAGATATTTCTCCTTACAAAACTTTCCAGAAAACCAAAAAGATTTTGTTTTTACTGTGCTATTCACCTTATTTTCTGTCTTTAACTTTCACTTTCCATATCTCCAAAACATGTCTCCACCTTACTACCCAGGGCCCATTCTTAATAGGATGTCATGATACATGGGGTGGGGGAGGAAGACGAGGCATAGACGATCATGCTTCTAAGGTTACTCACCTTGTTGCAACAATGTCATTGATGAAAGCTTCATGCATCTCAGGGAAATCCCTGTTTCTCTTTACCCATTCAGAACCTTCAGTGTGCTGCTAATATGCGCTTAGTAAACGCTCTACGGGATAGGGATGGTGCCGTGACTGAAGACCTTTGGAATGATACTCTTCACCACCAGTCTGCCCTGGAGAGTAACGCCCACCCTTTGGAGCAGTTTGTTCTGCCTTCATCACGGCCCTCGGGCTGAAAGCAAGGTAACTCTCTTCTTTTAGGAAGGGGCTTACTTGGCATTTCCCCATTGCTATGAGGAAGCAATCATCTGGCAACGCCTTCGTATCCTCACAATATAAGAAAGTGGCTTAATTTAATCTTAAATGTAAGCAAAGCTTCGCGCCAGAAAAGGGTAGGTGTAAAAATTTTCAACCTACACTATAATATGTTCATCATAATGTTAAACTTATTTCTAAATACTGCTAAAGATCTCTTCACATCTTCAGTACGTGATGCTGACAAAGGTAACCAGGGGTCAGGGAAGGTGCTAAGAGCAGAGACCAGGAAGCACATTGTAGCTAGGGACTTTTACCCAGTCGGAACACACAGTGAAGAGCCCCTAGTGACCTTAGAATGTCCTGGGGCTTGTGACCATATACACTTAACATTTCAAAATTTTAACCCCTGGTGGATTCTTCCAGAAGGTTTTGGGAAGACACATGCTAAAAGTAATAGGAATTTGTTATGTAACCCAAACCTGTCAATCACCCAGAGTGGGAAAGGACAGCAGATCGTGGTGGCAGAAAGGTGGGACAAACTAGTGAATACAAACAAGACAGTGTGTGCTCAAGCTGTCGGGTCTCTTGTCCACTCCCACAGGGGGCCCATTCTCACTCTTTGAGAGGTATTTTCTCTGTACTTCACTTTCATTCTGCAATATAAACATATATATTTATAATCATGCCATCATTGGACGAGGACCGGCTGCTCGATCTCCAGCACTGGAAGCCCAGAACCAGGAACATTCACCTTCCCAGACAGCCTGAGCATTGCTACAGTAAAGGACTAAGGTGACCTCTGTGGCAGCGAGAGAAAGCAAAATACAGAAGACCCTCCGTAAATGAACCCCTCCTTAAGTTGACCTAATTTTCATAGACTGGACGTGTACCTCAGAAGCCCTAGTTCCTTATGTTGACCACGTCCGTTTGCTGACCAGTGGTGGTCAATGTACAGAGGTTCTGCTGTATTTAAAATATCTGATCACATCAATGCCTCTAGTCTCTCAGCATTGTAGAATGATATAGGACAAATCTGCCTTTGGTTACTCTACTTCTAACCTTAACTTTGTGTTTGGGATATATATGTATTTACATATAAATAGAACAACCTTCTTAGCATATTGGAGACAAAAAAAAAATCATTTCAAATCTTTGAGCTATGATTTTAAGGTCTAGATTCCTGCATCTGTTACAAAGTAAAAGAGATCCTGAGAGTATTTTATCCACATATGCATGTCTGTCTCAATCTCTATACTTCACTCTTGTTAAACTTCTGTAGGGATCTGTTATCATTTTCCTTTTTCAACGGTTATGCTTCTTGTCAAGTGTTTGCAAAATAAGTTATATATACATTTTTCCTTTGCTTTCTTGTAAGTATTTGCAAGGAGTAAATATTTATCTTATATGTTTCTGATTACAAGTGTACCATAGTATATGGATGCAGTATTTTATAGAACACAAGGTTATTCACAAAACACAGATTACATCACTACCTTAGAGAATTATATTAATTAGGAATCAGAAATAATAAAATCTAGGTATAAAATGTTAAAACAATTCATTATCAGCTTTTCACAGGACATTTGAAATTTGGAGGGAATTTGACAGAATAAAAGTAAAATTGATCATGAAATAGTAAATGAGGTTGTTTCAGTACAGATTTAACAACTAGAGTCATGTAGGGAAAAAATGAAGCACTTTGTTTTAAAGTGTCAGACTTATGATGAAAAATACATAACTTATGACCATGTAATAACCTATTCTTACCCAGAAATATTTATTATTATAACTTATGCTTTAAAGATAGAAAGCCTGAGGCTATTAAAAATTAATTTCTCATTTATCAAAGTCATATAAACAAACAAAAGCTTATTAAATGAACATTTAAGTTTAAATCTTGATTGGTATATCCTAAGGTAATTTTAGCTTTTTAAAAAACATTTAGTAGGGTGTAATTTCTAATGAATTCATATAATAAGAACAACTTCTCAGTATAGAAAAATGACATAAACCACACTCCCTCATTTGATTTTCTATATATTTGACCGTGAATTACTAACAACTTCAGCACTTGTAGCAATAAGCCAAAATACAAAGGGAAAAGGATGAAATCTTTCAGACGCCTCTGAAAAACAAACACTTAAGAGCCCGAGGAAGCTTTAAATGAATGAAGGCTATAAGAAAACTGTCAGTGATGGAAGGCAGACTATTAGATAATGAAAAATGAGGATGTTCAGGACAGAGAATTGGTGACGCTTCAGGTGACATTTATTCTGGAAAGTCAGTGATGTCCTTGAAGACACATTTGACTATTTCCACTCCGTGACCATGATGCCTGGCCAAGATCAGCCTAACTATTCACGGCTACTGGAAGGTACCAACTGCAGGGAAGTCATCAGAATAGATAATTAGAGCACAAATAAAAAGTGAGGAATGTTCTATGTTAGACAAATAGAAAATTCTCAGGATTGCTTCTCATTCAATAAACAAACAAGTTATCATTTGATACTGTGGGTACTCTGTGCAGCACTACTTTGGGGGACAGTTAAAGAGGATGGTCTTATTGTAGGGTGTTCCCTTCCTTTCACCACCACTCCCACAATTCCTCATCTAACTATGCTACAAGATTCATAGAACTATGGTCTTAACTTGGTATTGATTTAATAAAATATTTAAGTTTAATCCAACTTTCAGAATATAAACCCATAGATAAGTCAAAAATATACAAAAGATCATACCTTCCAAATTACTAGACTTAGAATAATACCTATACATTTTTATTCTTTTATAAAAATGATTATATTGGGGGTATTTTTTCTTAAATCCATATATATGTGTGTGTGTGTATATATGTCTGTGTTTGTGTGTGTGCATATTGCTAATTAACCAAAGCCCTTTAAAAATATATTAGTATTTGGATGAAAAATAAACATTGAGCATTTGCCTCAGATAAAACGGCTTTTAGCAACTTCATTAATTAAGGCCCTACTACAATCCAATGTCATCCATAGAGCACTTATTTTGGAAATGATTTCTTTAAAGCATTGCCCTTCTAAAACCATGAGATACATAGAAACTATTGCTATTTGTTATGTTCAGAGGTATATTTCCTAGGACAACAATGCCTATTTTCAAAGTAATAATTAAAAAAAATTAAACATTTTTTACATGTATCACAAAAAGAAATTGATGTAATAATGAAGTTTATTTGAAAATATAAATTTTAAAAGTTTATTACATTTGCTAATAATTGTATTCTGTTTTTTGGAGTCTATGATCACAGAATTTATTTGATAACAAATATATGATGAAGTGACTCTAGGAGAAGGAATTCCAGAAATATAAAGAATTACCCCCTTGGAATTTTCAGCTGTCCACTTAATTTCAAAATGTGTAGGGTGAAACACTGTGAGGTCTGCATAGAGCATTTTCCAAGAAATGAACAATTTTCAAGGGGATCCTAGTTAAAAAATTCCAAGAGTTCACACAACATTAGAATTGGAAAACTATTTTAAATATTCAGGGAATTTACCAGAGATCCCTAGTCATACTTAAGAAGTGTGATTAATTACCCTGAAATTAAAATGTACTCTGAACTTGTCCTAAGAACACATATCAATACACATTTAAGGACACAGACTGAAATTCAAGCAATTCAATTTTCAGAACAAATTTTAACACTTTTTGAAAGACTACAACAAAATTTAACCAACACTCAAAATTTTACAATTCACGATATCTGATACTGCCAAAAAACAAACAAGCAGAAAAATATAACACATAATTAGGAGGAAAAAAATCACTAGTAAAAGAAATAGAAATAAGAAAGACATCAGCAAAGTATGTTAAACTAGCTTTTACATATATATGGGATATATAATCATGCAAATTTACTTAATCTGGATAATAAGACATATATGTAACAAGGAAATAAATCAAGGATATAAAAAAGAACCCAATGGAAAGTCTAGAAATAAGAACATTCTAACTTTTTAAGAACATTTTAGACACTTTTGAATAAAATATTTCTTAAATAGATGGTATAAACACAGACCAAAAATGTTCAAAATGTAGATAGAGAAAAGAGAGAGAGAGATGGACTAGAAGTTCTGTCCATGATGTGAAGGAAAAGCAGAAGTCAGCCGATTGATTATGTGTATAACTTGATGACCTCAAAGAGAAGGTGGTACAAGAAATAGTGAAGCAGAAATCACTAACAAAACTCTAAATTTGACGAAAATGCTAAACAAATGACCCATGAAATCTCAATTAACACAAAGCAAGATAAATATACAGAACACTACACCGAATCATATACAATGTCATACTGACAAGGCTGAGGTAGGAGGGTCACTTCACACCAGGAGGTTCAGGCAACACAGCTAGACCCTCGCCTCTACAAAGGACATCTGAAAAATTGGCCAGGTAGGTGGCTCACAACTATAGTCCCAGCTACTTAGGAGGCTTAGGCAGGAGTCCTAGATATTCAGGAGGCTTGACCAAGAAGTTCAAGCTGCAGTGATCTATGATGGCACCACTACACTCTAATCTAGGTGACAGAGCAAGCTCCTGTCTCAAAAAGAAATAAAAATAAGAATCATTGTAAAGCAGCCCAACTAAAAGACATATTGTATATAGAGAAACAAATATAAGAATAAAAGCAGGCTACTTCTCTGAAATTGTGTAAGTTAAAAAGTGATGATACTTCTACAACAGCCCAAAACTAACACTATCTATAGTTCTGTCTGCAGACAAAATATCTAATTATCTTGCAAAATTGTAGGCAGTAAAAAATTTTCAAAGAAATAAAGATGAACCAATATTTTGCCAGCAGACCTCTGTTAACACAACTAAAATGAATCATAAGAGCCAGTAAGGTTGTTGGTTCTATTCAACATTGTACGGAAATTCCCAGTTGAGGCTATGAAAGAAGAAAAAGAAGCAAGAAACATACAAACTGGAAAAAAAGAAACACAACTGTGCTCTGTGTTCATATGCAGATAGCAGGATCATTTACATAAAAAATTTAAAAAGCTATAAAACACTACCAGACTAATAAATGAGTTTAGTACTTTGTAAAGTGTAAGATCAATGACCCAAATAAGTGTGTGTCTATATTTTTCATAGCTAAAGATTAAAAGTCCAGTAATGGGAATATCCATATTATTTATAACAGAAACCTAAAACCTGAAATATTTAAAGAAAATTAAGCGAGGCAATTCAACTAAAATATAAATATACATGAAGTACTAATGATATAAATTAAAAACACAAATAAATGCAGAGACATAGCATGTTCATAAATCAGAACACTTAGTAAAGTGTTGTTCCTTCTCTAATTCATCCTTAGATAGATAATGTATATTTTTATCATATTGATATACATCTTATAAAATATGACTTGAATTATTAAAGAAATGAGTGAATGTATGTTACCTAATACAAAACAGATTTCGTAAGAATTAAAATACATTTTAAAATAAGTATTAATAGGAGTTGTTATTTTCTCTATTTTATTCTGCTTTCCTCTCCTGTATCTATAGAAATTCACAGTATTTTGTGTATCTCCATGAAGTGTGGTCCTCTTCCCGTGACTTCTAGGGAATATCTGAAAAAATTTTGCTTTATAGCCGGGAAAAGCTCAGTAAAAACTTCTTAGTAGTGTGATTACAAAAGGTCATTATAATACAGTAATACATATCTAAACAATTGTTTCTATTTATACAATGGTAAAATGAATTCATATTAATTTGATACATTTTAGATTTCTGATTTGCTCCATGCTATATACATCATGAATAAAGCCTAACATTTTTTGCAAAATCTAACAGGCAAATTATCATCAAACTTATTGAAATAATATCAATAATGGGTTTGAAATTTATATATAATTAAATTAACAATACTTCTTTTTAGGCTGCTGTAGGAAAACTTTCAGCATTACTGTATTTGTTCAAATACGATTCTTGCTAAATATTTTATCACATTAAATAATCTGAAGGCAAATTCCATTATGCATTCCCAAGTGTAGCCAATTCCTACTCACTAGCCCATGAGGTCCTCAGAGCCCCAATAAGTTAGGACAATTATCACATAAGTCATGCCTCCTGAGTTCATAAGATTAAATTCACATTAAAACATTGTGAACTGGTGTACTACTGGAATTTAATTTTGTTATCTATATTAAGTTATTTGTAGTAAGAAATACATGTAACAGGAAGGATCTGAAATATATAGTTAATTTATTCAATTTCATAGTGAATAATGTATTTTGGAGTATTTCTTTTAAGTACAGTTTGAATATACTATCACTTATAAAGCTTACATGATTAGTATAAGGAAACTAAAATTAGGATTATAAATATAGATCTATTCTCTACTCCAGTACTTGCAGAAATATGGATTATTTTGCCTTAGTGAATTATTTTTATTCTTTAGTTGAAAATATAATCAATATGGGTTGTAATATATATTTATGCAAATATAATGTAGAAAGTATGTAAAATAAGGCAAAAGTTATAGATTTTTCCTATGCATGTGATATTATATTCTGATAATTTTTGTACTTGCTTTTCGGCTAAAGAATATATTATTTGTGTTTTTTTTCTGTGTGAATTAATATTCTCTAAAATTTCATGTGAACTAATATACAGACATATTTAATTGTCATTTCATTTTCATTATTTGGCTTGTCAATAATTTTTAAATTAGTATACTATTGTGAATGTACATAATATCAAAATCTTCACTTTTATGAGCAATATTGTCATGACAATATTAGCAGCTAAATATGTTCCACTTTTTCATAAATGTATTTGGAATACAATTCTAGAATTATGGTTTCCGTGTCAATGATTGCCCTTTCTACAGGTTTTTTAAAATAACCCTCCAGACATATTAGGCTAACTCTGACCTCTAGCCATAGCTTATAAGAAAGTCCAATTCTCTATTTCACTATTTGCAACATTCCATAATAAATTAATGTTATCTGATAGGTAAATCTAGCAATTTTACAAGAGGTAATACTTCCAACAAGTGTCTGTATAATGTTTATGCTAATGCTTCCATAAATATTTAAAACAATAGGCAATTAGTCTGACCTTTGTACAAGGGTAATGGCAGATTACTTAGAGATGAAGGAAAGGTAAAGAAAAAATTAATTACTCAGTGATATCACCTTGATACAACGTATTATTTTTAATTGACTTTTTTGCTCTCTTCAGAGTCCTCAGATATTGAATGGGAATAACTTCTTATTAAGAATAGCTTTTATAGTAAAAAATTCTACTCATAATGGTATGTGGATGGAGAGAATTTTTCTGTAGAAGTTAGACATACAAAATATGAATAATATGTTCATACATAATGATAAACATTTCCTAATTTCTGCTTATATATATAGAAACATTTTATTTCTGTGTTATTTGAACACTAAAGTTCTGAAAAAAATATCATTAGTTCCTTATGCCATCTATAACAAGGAATAATAAAAAAGAAAATTGGAAAACCCAAAATAAAAAACCAAAAAACACAAAATAGTACTAAACTTGCTTTTGTAAATAAAATATTCTCATTGTTGACAATAAATATTTCTTAAAAATAAATAGAATTTGTGGCTATTTTTATAAAATAAGAAAGGACATACTGCCACCTAGTGGTAAATGGTATTGCTCAAGGGTAACATTTTCACCTTCAAGTGTTCATAGAATCCTAATGGCTGAATAGTTTATAATTAAACAAGTTTAATATATAATTTGGAAATTAATTAATTATTTTAAAATTACTACTCATACTTAATTTATTTCATCTTTTAAGTTTTAATGCCTTTATAGCAAAAACATAGTGAGGTGTCTATTTAAAATATTAAAAACAATTCAACATCTTCCATAAGAAATCAGTGGAAAGAAAAATGTGGTGGTCAATTTCAATAGATAATTAAATTTACTAATGCCATTTCTAGACTGCCTATTACTTTGAGTAAAGTATTATATCATTTTTTTCCATATTTCATCACATAGGGTAGAAATTCAAAATTAGCTATATTAATATTAAAGAATAATGAAATTCAGTATAAAAGATAAAATTAATATTTTACAGGGAAATAGTTTGAAGAACTTTAAGATGGAACTGTTTTGAGTAAATAAAGGAAAGCTGTACATCTTTTTTTAAAGAGTCAGTTTATATCTATATTGAATTGTCTGACAAATTATTGATCATTTAAGTCTCTTCTGCTCTGTGAGTGTGCATTTTCATATGTGTATACATGCTCATTTTGCTTGTTTATATGATAAGGTAAATAATTCTACATAATTTTGTTATAGAAAATATTTTTAATAAATGTATGCAATATATAATAAGTACTATAGGTGGAATGATTATATATTTTCTAAAATAAAATTGTTAATGATATATTTAAATTACTAGTTTAAATAATTGTATTTTTTTATTACTTAAGAATGGGCAATATTCAGCTGCCCAGGATGATTAAATCTGAATTCTATATCATGCAGGCAAGAGATGGTAAGATTTTTTTTTTGACGAAGAAAACTTCATGCAAAAACTACTTCACCAAAAATCAACATTTTGCTACAATCAACTGCAAATCAGAATTCTTGATTATTTGTACCAAACTATAGATGTTGCTTGACTTAATTGAGTTTATTTCCCAATAAACCCATGGTATCTTGAAAATATCCTAAGCTGTCTGCTAGAATATAAGAATCATGATCATAGTTTGTGATATGGGGTATTCATGTTCAACCAAAGCCAGGACTAACAATAAACAATCAAAAGCTAACGTACACATAAAGACCTACACATTTTATTTTCAGGACAAAATTAAAACAAATAAAATACATAATATTAATCCAATTTTTTTTAACTCTGTTAGTTTATGATATGCAGTGACTGTTCCTCAGCTAATTTCTCCAAAGAATATTTATGTATCTTTCAGACAAGAAAATAATTATAGGAATTTGCTATCTACAACTCAAACACATGTAGGAAATAGAGCAAAGATGTGAGTAAATGGTTTAAATAAATTTGTAGCATGTTGGCTACAAAAATGACTTTTACATGAATGACTTGAATAACTTAGAGGTAGCTTACCTCAGGGCTTCCTTATTCAACTGTGTTGTCAGCCAAAGCTGGAACCACGAACAATAAACAATCAAAGCAAAAGAACAATAAAGACCTGTACATTTTATTTTCAGGGCAAAATAAAAAAGAGTGAAGGACTACCAAACACTCCGTGATTTCTTCATTTCCATCCTCATTCTCTCCCTAAACAAACATTCAAGAAAAGAGAATAAACATGGGGTATTTGTGAACTGGAACATATTTTTCTTGTTTGTTTGTTTTTTTTGTCATGCTAGCTGGAAGTATCATAATTGGAGTATATTATTACTATACACCCATCTACATGTGGTTTACAAAGATACATTTCTATATCAGTTGAGGGTCATTTTCAATATTAATTTGATGAAAAGATATGAAACAGCATCAGAAATAGTGCACAAAAAAACCAATATAGAAGTTGTCTTTTTACCATGGTTTCCTATGGATCCACTTCTGACTAATTCGAGCACATTGGTCAGAATCACCTGTAATTACCTTGAAAGAACTTACAGTAGAACCTCCATAGCTAACCACCTCCTAAAGCTGACCTAATTTTCATGGCCTGGACATGCCCCACACAAATGTATCAGCACAGTAGGCCTAGTTCCTTATGCTGACCAATTTGTTACAGTCCCTTGGGTGGTCAACTTGACGAGGTTTTACTGTGGTTTGAACTGACAGAGAACTCAGTGACACAGAAGAAAGAACATAAGGCTTGTGAGAGACGTGTTTGTAGAGTTGCAGTACACTGCGTATTTGTTCCATCCAAACTATACCCAACTCCTAACCAAATGCTGAAGGGAATGCCCTGCTTCGTGACTGAGAAGTTACCATGGCATCAGCCTCCTCATAAACCATACGAGTTGCAAAGTTATCTAAGGTCAGATCAGATATTCCTTCTCAAATGTCCCGTACATTAAATAATATTGTGTCCAATGTCTAACAATGATTATTTGAGGTTATCTTGACTTTGCCATGTTAAGTTATAATTAAAAGGATATATTATAAATATGCATTCTTTTTTTGACCACTTTCCAACTAGGTTGTTTGTCAAGGAAAATCTTTATATGAGAAGATGTTTGTCAAAGATAATAATCCTTCTGTGCTATGGACTGAATGTTGGTGCCCCACCTCTCAAACTCTCTGTGATGAAGTTCAGAGAGGAGGCCTTTGGGAGGTGATTAGGCATGGAAGAGGCCATGAGAGCAGGGCCCCAGGATAGGATGGAAGAGAAGGAACTCTCAGAGCTTCTCTGTTTGTGCTGCCATGTGAGGACACAGAAGATAGTGATCTGTAAGCCAGGAAGAAAAACCTCACCAGAGACTGAATCAGCCAGCACCTTGATCGTGGAATTACCAGTCTCCAGAACTGTGAGACAGGAATGTCTGCTGCTTAAGCTACACAGTTTGCAATATTTTATTATAGCAACCGGAACAGACTAAAATACTCATAATGACATGTAATGCGGAAGGAGAACCTTGGAAGGCAATTGGGAAAAGGGAGGGAGAGAAGTAAAGGATCAGAGAAGCAAATTCCTGCTACAGTTAAATTTAAAGAATAATATGCTCAGATAAAACTAAGTCAACAAGTTTTACCCAATGTACCTATGAGAATTTGCATATGGATAAGTGGGGAGGGTCTAGTGTCTTCTATCTTATCTGGCCAAGTTAACATTTTTTGAATATACAAGACCTGGAAAGCAAAGTCAATTACAAATAGTATTAAAAGAAAAAAAAACATTTAATTTCATTTTAATTGTGTTTATATACAGAAAGAAATCTTGTGGCATAACTATTATGTATAACAAAACAAAGTTTCACAACCATTATGTAGAAAAAGAGAAATTATTGGGCAAGGAAATGGTGATTAGAGATTTGGCAAAACAAGATACCATCTCTTATCACTCAGCATATGTCAAATGACATTGATATTTGTTTTATTTTACGTCAAATGACATCATAATGTAAGAGGTCTATTAGAAGCCTTGGATATGCTATTTAATTGGTCTATTTATTTATTTATTGCAGGTTTTTTGGCCGGGGCTGAGTTTGAACCCACCACCTCTGGCATATAGGGCCAGCGCCCTACTCTTTGAGCCACAGGCGCAGTGCCGTTAATTGGTTTATTTTAATAATTATAAATTATTTTATAAGAAAGAATCTCAGCTCCTCCTAAATTTTCTCCCACGTAGCTATATAACTCAAGTCACAGTGGTTGGTGACTATACCCCAGTGACACTTTCAGTAAATCCAAGACACCTGTAAATACTTCCCAGGCAGCCCTTTCCAATGTACTTTGAGAATATCTTAGGATAAGGTAACTAGATTTTAACATTGGTAAAGTGGGACACCATTGACTGGGGGGGGGGCGGGGGGATATCCTTAATTAAAAATTTGGTCTATATGGAGCAACAAAAATGTTCATAGAATGCAAAAATAGTATTGTAATATATATATATATTTTAAATTTCAACATAAGTACAATTTATAAATATAATACATTTAAAAAAATATGTATAGGGCAGAGCTTGTGGCTCAAAGGAGTAGGGTGCTGGTCCACCTGGGCTACCTTGCCCAGGAGGGGAGTAGGGAGTTTACAGTAACCTTTTCATTTCCAAATGAAGTTACATTAACCTCTTCATTCCCAAATGGAGTTACATTAACCTTTTCAGCAGCCATATATTCCCTTCCTGTTGTCCCTCCTTTCCCTAGCTTGTTGTGCATTCTTTCCAAAAATTAGGACTTTTTTAAAACACCACAGGACGTGGGACAAATTGTTAAAAATTGGAACTGTCCCACCAAAAGCAGGACGTCTGGTCACCTTATCTTAGGAGTGAGCAGAAAACAAATGTTCTAATCTGGTGACATGTAACTTTAATGGGATTTTTATTTCACTTTCAATGTTTCCTTCTTTCTTATACTGTCTCTTTCCACACCAAACTCCTAGTTAGTGGTCCTACCTTAGTCTCCACACTTATAATTTAAAATTTGCTGAAGGAACATTGTAGATTCAAGCCAGAGAGTTTCCTTAAAGATATTTTTTCCCATTAAACTAAGAAGAAGTGATGACGTATATGGTATTTCTCTGAGGCCGTCTAGCTTAAGCCCTAAGATCTTTTAGAGCCTAGAAAAGTGTATATGATAATTTTCTTAGCTGTTTCAAACTCCTGTTTTGGAAATAATAATAAAAAGGCATCTTATTAAAAATTAATGCTTTAAAATAGACTTTTGACTATAAATATTTGTATTAAAGCCGTATTAAAGGTCACCAAAGTATATTATCATCATTGTTATGGGAGAGACACGTCATTATTAGAAAGTGAAGCTTCTGCAATAATATTTGAAAAAATTATTTTCAAGGCATTTAGCATGTATGTCAAAATTGAGTTTGATTGATTTCACATTTAATAAAGTGTTTCTATAGTAGAGAATTTTTTTATTTCCTGAAAACCATCATTTTGCAATCAATCCATTTATATTATAAAATACTATTTTCCTAATCATACAACAATTACTTAAGATTTTCAATGTTTGTCTTACCTTTACTGCAGCACTTAACCTTTAATTTAAATATCATTTCATTTTTCTCAAAGTACCATGTTTCTTTAATGAGCTATGGCATAGCCTAAGCAAAAACTTTTGTTTAGAAAAAACATGGATGAATAATTATAGTCTCATTAAAATGCAAAGTTTTTAGAGACGTTCCTAATCATCCTCCTATTGATTCTCTAGTTGTTTAGGTGACTGCAATATCATTCATTATTTTAAAATGGAAGAGCAATACTATTTCCAATTTATATAAAATATACAACATTATGAGATAGGTCGCATTTTATGCCATTTCATGGTCAAAAATGTAATCGCCTAGAGTTTCCTCTTAGAACTTTTCTGTAGAAAAATATATAGATTTATGGTTATTCTATCAGGAGAACACTTGAGGATACAAGTGTTTGGCTTACAGCCTTCTGAACAGCCTAGGATTCATATCTGTAAATGGTAAAATCTTGTTATATAGATCATTAATTTGTTTCCGCTTGAGAAGTAGTAAGTAGTAGTAGGGCTAAATCATTTCACTGAGTCCTTGATCCAGCATTGAATCTCCACTAAAAGTATTTTCTGTGATGTATTTTCAATTTTAATAATTTTAGTTCACTTGACTATGTTCACAAAATAAGTTATACCCTTGAGTTGGAAAAGACTTCTAACGTATGATTCCATCTCATCTCTTTGAATACACATCTGCAAATAACAGTTTGGACTGTGTAGCACATTGCAATAAATAGTCACAATCTAACATCTCCGTCTTCACAAAACACTCCCAATCCTGGCCCTTTCCAGCATTTTGAAAAATTCGAGACTTTTATAGAATTTCCTTTTTTGAATTTTTTTCTTTGCACTACCAAAAACAAATGAGTTTGAAGATGGGACACTTCAGTAAGATTTAAATCTCTACTTGGAGATAGTGATATGACAACACCATAATCTTCGGGGAATCAGACCCCACTGAATTTTGTCATTTAATCAAATAAGGAGTTCTAGAGACTCAAAATATATTAATTACTTGCAGATAACATAATGGCTGTGCTTTAGTCATTCATTGATTTCTTTCTCCAACATATTTTCAGAACAAAAGTTCTTTTGTACCAAACTACAAATTAAAAAACTCTAAAACTCAATTACCATGGCCACACAGAGCTATATAAGTGTGCAGTGTTGCATATAAAAATAATGAAAATGAAGTAGGTTTTTCTTGTATAGTATGTTGTTTTGTCCTTCGTATAACACAAAATACTTCAATTTATTTTTTATCTTGCTATATTTAAAACTTAATGTAAAGTTTTGAATCATCTTTTACTGCAATGATTTAATCCATAAAACTCCTTTATACTATCCACTATAATTGTGTATTATATTTGATATACATCTGATGACACTTTGTAATTACAAGTTTGTGGAACACAAGCAAAATATTTTAGAATATGTGTTAAATTCAAATAGTTGAAAAGGAGGAAATGTTTATGTGTCCTAAAGAAACACCGAATGACAAACTAATGGAAACTAAATAGCAAATTTAGTGAATAAGGCAGCACGAAATTTGAACTTAATTTTCTAAACTACGATAAAAATACTTCTTCCTACCTGATACGTAAAAGTGCTATTTTGGTCCGAGTACATCTACAGGTACAGTGGCAATGAATGTTTTGTTATCCTCATGGAGCTCATTTGTTAAGCTGCCAATGATTGGGATGGTAATGAGCAGGCAATTTCTTATGTAGCGCAATCAGTCAACAATTCACACAGCACTTTACACTTTTTCTCCTCAGAAGATAAAGTTATACAACATGGGAGAGAGAGCACGTTCACAGATGAGGTGACTTTAACGACATAACTATGTAACTTGAGAAGAATTTGAAGTGAGCTTAATCACTGCATTGTTACTTTAAAGGCACTTGTATGAGAAAGCAATACATTTAAAACCAAAGCAAGTAACTCAAAACACTTTATTATATTAAAATTATCCACCATTATTTATAATTTTACTTGTATGTTTTAAGTGATGGTTTATGAGAATACAAATAAATATATAGATATTATATGTTTATGCTAAAGAGAAACATATCTAAAAATCGGATGTGCACTTTATTCTAAAATCCTCTTACAGGTTCTTACTTAACTTATTTTATTTTATTTAATTATTTTTTTCTTTTTTATTGAATGGTAACTATGTACATCAATGCACTTCTGGGGTATAGTGTGGTGTT
>NW_003852404.1:13403233-13440381 GCF_000181295.1 Otolemur garnettii | reverse complement strand
AAGTAGCTGGGACCACAGGCACCCACCACAACGCCTGGCTATTTTTTGGTTGCAGCCATTATTGTTGTTTGGCGGGCCTGGGCTGGATTTGAACCTGCCACCTTAGGTATATGTGGCTGGCGCCTTAGCTACTTGAGCCACAGGTGCCGAGCCAATTGCTATTTCCTGAAAGCAAACTAGTCTTGCTAGAAAAAATATTAAGAATGTTAAAATACCTTTATTTTCAAAAGCAGACAGCATCTGAAATTTAAAAATGTTTTATAACAAGATTTTAAGTATGCTTTATTGCACATTCATAGAGACCAAACAACATTAACTAATCCTCTCCTGTGACATATTAACTCAATATAAGTCAGCCAATGCCATACATATTAATTCATTCATTTTTTTCCACAATTACAACCACATACATTGTGCCAGGCTCTGTGCTTAGAACTGTAGACTCAAAAAGAATTTTTTAAGTATTTATTCTCAGTTTATATGCAAATAATTATTAAACCAATGATAATTTCAGAGGTAGATCATTAGGAGTCTTCTCCATTGTCTATACCAGAAGATAAGAAATCAGTGCCTTGTCCATGGTTTGTTTATCTGATTATTTTAATTTCCTGTTTGTAAAATGTGTTCAGGTTAAAGGAATTTTTTTTTTTTTTTTTTGTAGAGACAGAGTCTCACTTTATTGCCCTTGGTAGAGTGCCGTGGCATCACACAGCTCACAGCACTCACAGCAACCTCCAACTCCTGGACTTTAGCAATTCTCTTGCCTCAGCCTCCCGAGTAGCTGGGACTACAGATGTCTGCCTCAACATCCGGCTATTTTTTGGTTGCAGTTCAGCCAGGGCTGGGTTTGAACCCGCCACCCTTGGTATATGGGGCCAGTGCCCTACTCACTGAGCCACAGGCGCCGCCCTAAAGGAATTTTTGATAATTCACATGATTATACCTGGTCAGTAGTTTTAAATATGAGTCTAAATTTACAAAGATATGTCTGTACTAAAGACATACTTTTGAGCCACTGTTATGGATTCTGACCATTCTGTTGATTCATATGTAAGTCTGACTACCCAGTCAGTCCTATGTAAGTCCAGTAAGAGAAGTTTGGAAAATACATTGAGAAGGATGGTGCTCAGATGAGTCTGGCCTTCCAACCACCCCATAAAACTGTGTGAACAGCAGGTGGTGCAAAATAATTGCTCAGCTCAAATGCCTAAACTACAAAATCATAATATATAAAGAAAGAACTTTATGTCCTTATACAGTATTCTGGGGATTTCCAATGCATAATTGGAAAAGTAGGAGAGTCTTGGGCTGTTTTAGGGCTAAATAAGGTAACTCATATCAGAATCCCTAGCAGAGTTACTTAGTTCCTAAGTAATTAGTGGCCATGTTTTCAGTAGACTTGGAAGAGCTGAGAGTCCTGCATGAAATCCCAGTCAGAGGAAAAAGCAGATTCATGGAGTCTAATGTCCCCCAAACAGAGAATGGCTATAATGAGGAGGGCAGCGCTAGAGATATTTCCTACTACTATTGAAGAGCTTTGGCTGTGGATGAAAAATAAGTGGGAGGGGAAGATGTAGAGGGATGGATATACAGACTGCAGGTTTCTCTTTCAGGAGAAGATAAGAAAGGGAAAATAAAGATGATATACCAAGATGGTCATCCTTGACAAGAGCCACAAGGATCTGAAATGAAGGAGGTTTCTATACAGTATTCTGACCAACTTGAGCCCCATTTCGCGTCCTGTGTGCTCCTGTTTCAGCTCTCACAATTGCCATAGTAAAGAGGCTCATTGCCTGAGTAAATTGAATACACTCCCACTGGATCCCTCGGGCTCTGAGTCTCCCCTGCTTTCTTTCCTAGAGTCTCTACAGTATGAGTGATGGAAGACACCGCTCAGGCGGCCCGGGTCTCCGACAGACCTCAGCCGGGAGCTAAAGCTTCTTGATTCAAAGCTTGACCATTGGTATAAGACATCCAAAGAATAAATACCACCCTCTTTGTATCTACTGGGCAGAAATACCCGAGGAATATTTTGTAGAGTTCCTCATTAGGTCCTCATAAAGGCTAATATTGGGGAAAACTTTTGAGGATATCAACATATTAAAGAAAAAAATGAGAATTCAAGAGACTGGAGAGAAAAGACCTTCCAGAGAAGTCTGATGAGAGGTGTCAGGTAAAAATGAGCTACAAGAAACTACAAGCTACTACCATGAGCTGCAAGCAGTGACCCAGAGTGTGGGTGAAGATCTGCTGTCAGTCTTCACACAGCCGAGTTTGAAGTGCTGAAAGAAACACTGGAAAATTTAAGCCCAGAATTAAATAAGGGTTTAAAGCAGAATGTGTCCCGATTCTGGCTGTGAGATCTGGAGGAGAGCTTATTAACAGAGAGTGTGAGCTCTTTTCTGGTTTAGAAAAGTAATAAAAGCCTTGTGTAAGCTGACAGCTTTCAATACATTTGGGGAAAGGCAGAGGAGCTTTGCTGTGGGTGAGCTTAGAAAGGAGGGGTCTGGGGTAAGAGTGTGGGTGTTTTGGTAAATGAGAAAACCTTATCATCAGAAAATATGATTTTATATAATCTAGCCAATAAGACATTGCACATAGTCTTTCATATTATTTAGTTGTAACCCATTATACATCGAAAACATAGGTCTGACACTACTGAGCAGTGATGATGTTCATTTAATCCACAATTTATAACACCTTGAAGAAATGCACTGGAGATTCCATATGAAGACCTTATCTCTCCTAAATCTAGCAACTTCACAGACTTCATCCACTTCAAGCATCCTCAGAGCATTGTATAATAATCTCATGCAATTCAAATTTCACCTTTACATTTAATCAGCCCAATGGTAAATATTGATGAAACAAGTTCTGGAGGTTCAACTATCTACTAATGAAAGCTAATTTTTACCCCGAGGCAAAAAACAGCCAACCAATCCACAGTCAAAAATATATGCAGCTGTTAATGAAACAAAGATTGAACACAAAGTTAGAAGAAGTTAAGTAATGAAAAGTAACACCACTAGCATTTACATTCCCCAAATAAAGTTGTGTTTTAGCCACCAGATTAAATTCTAGTCACTTTAAGTTTTCCTTCCTTCCTTCCTTCCTTCCTTCTTTCCTTCCTTCCTTCTTTCCTTCCTTCCTTCCTTCCTTCCTTCCTTTCTTCCTTTCTTCCCTTCCCCTTCTCCCTCCTTCCTTTCTCCCCCCTTCTCTCTCCCATTTCTCTTGCTGTTTGGAGCTTCAATGTTTGATTTTTTTCTACTCTTTGTAAAATATATTTTTATGCAGATTAGTAATGTTCTTTTCTTATTTTTGTATTTAACAGAGTTTGTTTTGTATAAACCATTTATTAGAGACAACTAGTAAATGGGGAGAAATAAAATAGGAAGAGATCAAAATACAGTTAGAGAATAAGCAGATAACACCTGAAATTGAGCATGCTGAGACTGACGTCTGTTGATTAATACTGAACGTGCATCACTCTGGTGGCTGGTGTCATTGGATGGCTGATGATATTCTGGGGCTACTGTCTGTCTAGTAGGGAAGCAACAGTGACTGCCCACAGCTATCTTCTATATGGGCTTCTCTCCTACTATTCTCTGCAGTCAAGTACCAACCTAGATAAATCCTTGCTCATGTAGTGCCAGTGACTCTTCTGAATTACTAAGTGAAGCAACAGAAATGAGGGCAGCCATGTCCATGCCAACCAACAACTTTGTGATGATTTTCTCTGCAGGCACATGCTAATGGGAATAATGGCTACTGCCTAATGGAATTGGATTAAGGAAACCATGGCTAGTGGTAAGGAAAATACAGACTAAAAGCAGCTAAGCTACTTTAATAGCAGCTCTCCTATTTACAGAGATTATTCTTTGTTTATTTAGATGTATGGTTCTAGATTCATATAGTTTGGTTCATTAAGTCTCCATTTTCCTCTTTCCCCTATTCTATGTTCCTCAACTCTGGCATTAGGTATATTTTTTCCTTATTTCCTATCATCCACTTTTGGGCAATATCTTATCTTCTGTGTTTTCAAAGACAGCCAGGAAATACAGAACTTACTATCTGAGACAAATAAAACATCTAATTTTTCATATATGTTTAATGAAGAGTTGAGGTGAGTTCACTTTATTGTACTGTCTTAACTGAAGAATTTGCTCCTGTTTCTTCACACATGTATTTGACACTTACCTGTGAAATATGTCCATAGCATATTTTTCTGTAAGCTTTTCATTCTGAAAATAAAAATGTACATTTTAAAATTAGCTTTGCAAATATCTATAGGAAAATAAAACTAAATTTAAAATAATAATTAAGTCTCATAATTATATTGAATACGGATTTGTTTGTTCTTGTTGGTGAATACAAAATACATCAATTCTCTCTTAGATCACATGAGGCTATGGAAAATAAAACTAATAAAAGTGTAACAGCACAATTGTTCGTCAGTTTTGTATTGCCGTCTGTACACCACAAAAAGAGATGACAAACCGAAGGCAAAACATTTCATCTCACCAAACATCACTTTTATGTGACAATGTTTTGGAAAATTGTACTCATTTAATTAGGGAAAATATTGTCATTATATTCAGAAACCTAAAGATGTAATTATAGAATGTATTCATTTAATGCGTTTTAATTATCATTTAATTAGTAAACATTTGAACAATTACACTTATATTTCCAATGTGGAGTACCTTTGTACTTTTTGAATAGAGGGTTAAAGCAAGATGTTTTTATTCATAAGTCCTCCTAGATACAAACATTACTACGGCTATGACTTTTTGATATTCTGTTCACTAATAAATCCTCAAACCCCAGAATATTGCCTAATGAATAGTAAGTATTCAATACATTTTTGATAAATATACTATATGTGTGTTCTTTTTACCATTTGAAGAATACGTGATTACATCCACTAATGATAAAATTGAATAAAAGTTTATTGCAAGCCAACATATGCAAATTCTCCACTTCTGGTTTATAAGATGAGCAGTCTTTAAAACTCCATGACTTTACTGAATTTTATGGTCACATCGACTCCTAGTTCTTGTGCCCTTATCAAAGAAACAACAGAAAGGATACTACTTATAACAAATAATATTTTGTATATGGAGGGCAATTTAAGCTGTTTATTTCAGTGAAGACAAACATGCATTTAGATCAAATGAATAACCTTTAAAATTAATGATAAATCAGTGAGAAGCAGAAAAAAATAACTGTTTTTTTCAAGTAGCAACAAACATTTATACAATAGAGAGAATTGTACTGACTGTAAAAATCTAAAAAAAGTTAAGATATTTAGAGTCAAAATAATAATAATTAGTGTGAGAAGGAAGTGAAAACATTTGTTTGTGACATATTTATAAAAAGTAAGGTATAATCTACTTTTGCAACATTCATGGAAACATGGCTGCTGGCGGTGGTAGTTCAGGTGGGTCATAGCCATGACCATCCGGAAGCCTAGCACAGTCAGCACAGAAACATATCCCTGGATGGATCAACTCAAAGTCATTAGCGTGCCTGCCATCTTTCTTTCTTTCTTTTTTACTCCAGAAGATAAATAATCAGGACATAAACAAAATGCTGATAAAAGAGGAAATGCCCATGACTACAGGTAAAATTTTAAATAATTTCAACGGACGTGCTGCACATTAGCAAAATCGTGTTTACATGGAATGATTAGCGATGGTAAGAATGCCTTGAAACAGACAATTTAAAATAATAGATGACGTTGCCTATCTGTGCTATGGAAGTTGATAAACATTTTGAAAGTAACGTGGCAGTGAGACTACATGATTCTACTGTGATATTCAACACAGTAACACCATCAATGGGACTGTCACTGTGGCAATTTGAACACAAACACAGAGCAATTTTATAATAGAGTAAAAAATTGAGACAAAAGATTAGTCTAAGATTTTATGCATTAAATCAATATGTGTAAAATAAAGACAGTGGAGATAATTTGATAATAATGGAAAATTGCTAATGGTTCACTGTTATGTTATGAAACACCAGAAGCACATTGTATTAAATCCCTGAGTTTGCTTTATTGGAGTTGTCACTTTTGCTCATGCCATCACCAAACATTTTACTTGAGAATTCTCATAAGGACTGCCAGTCAATATAGAATACTAGGTTTTCTTACTGTGGGCAGGTCATTGTTCAACTATCATATTTATCTTCGCTGTCCTAGGAAAGGGAGGGATTTAACAGATTAAAGAGGGCAGTGAGAGACTGTCTTATTAAGCAGGATGAAAATAATCAGAAAGATTCAAACAACCGAGTACCCATCAATTCATGATTGAATATACATGGATTAACACAAGTAGGTCATTGTTCAACTATGTTAAGTAAATTAATAAATTCAGGTCTCTGTGTGATTTAAGAGAAGAGGTCACTCTCATAACCCAACTTTTTGAACTGCTGATTCTTAACATGTCTTAAGCACAGAGAGTGGAGGGTGTCAGGTTTAGGTCAACAAGTCCTGCTTACTTAGTATTATTCTCTGTCTCCGTGGAAGTCAAAAGTAAAAGTGTCCCACTATGGCTGCAGGTGCAATATAGATGTTATTGGGGATGCTCCTTTTTTTGAAGACTTTGTTTTCTTTTTTTAATTTCAGAATATAGCAGGGGTACAAATATTTTGGTTACATGGATTGCTTTTGTACTGCTGAGTCATGGTTATAAGAGTACTCATCACTCAGACAGTGAGCACTGTACCTGTTCAGGTATGATTTCCCCCCTCCTCATCTCCTCTTTCCCATCTGCTTAATTTCCATTGAGTTGTACTTCCATCTGTGCACATAAACGCTGATTAGTCAGTTTCAATTTAATAGTGAATATATGTAATGCTCCTCTTAGGGAAGTAGTCTACAGTTCCATCCAGATTGCTGAGAAGGTATTAATTCAATTTTATGGCTGAGTAGTACTCCATGGCATACGTATACCACATGTGTTAATTCAATCATGAATTGATGAGTACTGGGTTAATTTGAATCTTTCTGATTATGAATTGTGATGCTTATTTTCATCCTGCTTAATAAGACAGACCCTCACTGCCCTCTTCAGTCTGTTAAATCCCTCCCTTTCCTAGGGCAGATGAGATAAATATGAAGAAAAGGGTTAATGCACATGTAGTAGACACTTCTATCAGAAAGTGGAAACTTTGGTCAGTAGTCTTCCCTGCTGTTCTGTGCAGAAATATGGAGGAATTGTCGGGCCTATTTTCCCTAGCGAATTCACGTGGTTTGGTTCATTGAGTCTCCATTTTCCTCTTTCCCCTCTTCTATGTTCCTCAGCTCTGGCATTAGGTATATTTTTTCCTTATTTCCTATCATCCACTTTAGGGCAATATCTTATCTTCTGTGTTTTCAAAGACAGCCAGGAAATACAGAACTTGTTATCTGAGACAAATAAAACATATAATTTGGTATGTACTAAAAATACCTTTAAAAGAAGAATTGTAAATAAACAAATCCAAAAGTATTTTTTTCTCATTAAAGGAGAAAATAGAATAATGACTGGTTAACAGCTGCTTCTTTATACTGTACACTATTTTTTCAACTTGAATATATTATTGTGGAATTCATAAAAGAATGAGGACAAAGTTCATATCCAATAAATATATTAATACTTTAGGCATAACTGCTTTTCTCTGAACTATTTCATAATTGTTTGCTATTCAGAGTCTCCAAGCATAACCATAAAATAACTTCTGAGCATAAAGTTGTGGGGGAAATAAAAAACATCACTATTAATTTCACATAAAAATAACTTTCTTAAAAATGGACATAAACTAATTGATAGTGTTTTCTTTTTCATTTATACCTGCATCCTGAAAAATTTGAGATAGAAATTTAGGTATGGATCCTAAAATCAAATTTATCTATATCTTTTTTTTTTAATATAGCAAGGAATCTGAAGAAGTAAGTTGACTATTTTCCCAAGGGCTCAATCTTAAAACGGTGGGTGATTAAACCCTTTCTTTCTTTCCTTTTGTCTTTTGCATTTACTTGTGTGCATACACACATGTATGTGGAGATCCATGCATTAAACTGTATTTTCCTTAAGATTAAACTGCACTGCAAATAAAATTTAGAATTTTATCATCTCCACTCTGATAGAATAACAAACTCAAATAGTAACTGCTAGAGCAATTTTTTATGGAACATTTTAAGATTAGGTTTATAAATTAAAAAATGGATTTTTTCCAAAGTGATTCCCAGCATCAAGGGAATATATTGTGTGGGGAAGAAGAATTTCCCAAGGGTAAATTTTTTGACATCAAGAAGAATCTCCCCCTTGAAATTTAACAAGAAAATTAGACTCAATTAAATTATGTATAGTTTATGCAAAGAGGGGAATGATCTTACTCATTATCACTGCAGCTTGGAATTTTAGCATTTCTCCATCAGTTGAAGATGAATTGGAAGGATGCCTTCTCATGTCCATATGCAAAAGCCCATATTTTCCCTCCACAGTGGCAGCCCTTTATAGGTAAGTAATGCTTGTGCCTGTCCAGATACCCAACATGATCAACACAGGTGCATGCATTTGACTGAGCAGCAGAGGATAATTGTCATGCCAGTGATCTTACTTACTTCTTGCTGTCTGGATTTCAGTTTTGTTACTCCTCATCATTCAGCTTGTGCTGTCAGTATATCAATGGCAGAAAGTGGTCATTTTTTCCTTTAATAAATAGAATAACTATATGCAAAAGTTGACAAGAGACAACAACTATTAAAACAATTCTTTCTCCAGATAATATTCATTCTGCCACATGTTGACAACAGCAAGACTATTAACAGGATTAAAAAATACATGTTTTAGAGAGTATAATTTCTCAATAAGCATTGCCCACATTACTTCCGTCAAGAGTACCCAATAACAAGCATGGCAGGAAACTTCTACAAATATAGTGATTCACAGCTATACTGTGTTTCCCCAAAGTAGAGTAATGCTGTAAAGATCGGCTTTGTCAACAACTGAGGTAATGTCATTCCCTGTGACAAGTGAAAGAACAGGGGGTATTCCAGCAATAGAACTTAAAATACATTCACCTTATTTGAAGATCCCAAGTAAGTGAGATTTCTTATCACAAAATTCATGTCCAATAAAACCTCAAAAGTATTTAATACAAAAGTGTTAAAAATAATGGTATCTATAAAAATTTCACATTAGATGCATAATGTATAAAATGTGCAAATTATGAAGTGAATAATGAAAATATGGGGGAGAAGTTAAAATGCAGAGTTTATGGATATGGTTGAGGTGAAGTTGTTATCAACTTAATGCAGACTGTTATAATTACAAGGTATTTTATCTATGCTTCATGGTAGCCACACACAGAACAAGAAACTAAAGTAGATAAATAAAAAAATAAAGAAAAAATCAAAGTATATCAGTACAAAAAATATTGAAATCACTTAAGACAGTAAGAGAAGAATAAGTAAACAAAGATACCATAAAATAGTCAGAAAACAATCAACAAAATGACATCAACAAGTTATTATTTTAAGTGTAAATAAATCAAATTTTCCAATCAAAAGGCATAGAGTGACTGAATAAATTATTAAAAAAAATAAGATCCAACTAGAAGACAATTAAATAATCATAAGGAGTCAACTCATCAGGAGACTATAATAATTATAGATGTACAGACACCCAACCTTAGAGCTTCTGAGGCTTTGTGTTGGCTTGTGTTGGCTTTATGGCTGGAACACCCTCTTCCTACACCTTCTTCCCCTCACCTGTCATATGCTGTGACACTAACATTTCTTCTGTTCATCTCTTTGCTCCCACAGAAAGGTCCCAGAAAGAGTCAGCGTTCTCCCCAATGCCTCAGTTTCTGAGTTTGTATAGTTCTGTTCTACATCTTCAATAGCCTCTTAGAAGTGTTCAGAAAATCTGGAGCTCAAAAAGGCATTCTGCCACATTGAATGTTGGAAATCATTGCCACAGGGCCACATAACAGTGTACATGTGGTAGCAGCTCTGATTTGACTGAAGTTACTACCCCCTGCACTGAGCCAACACAGATGAGACCATTTTGTGCTGGTTGTGTACATGCACTTTCTACCTTCATGAGAGATTTACAGACTTCTTTTAGCTTCATGTCATATCCCAAAGGGGTACCATTGGGTTGTCTTACACCTGCAATACAGAGGAAGAAGGATGGAAGATGGTGGCAGAGGAGCTGCTGGGAGGGGTCAGGAGATAGCCATGTTGGAATGCAGTTGGCTTCATGTTTATCCCACACCAGTCTTGGGCTTTTCCAATCACTGGCTTTGTTTGACCCTTTTTGTATCTTCTTTGAAGGTTTAAGTTCAACCATTATTTTCTCAACTATTCCAGTTTCAGTGAAATCTTGTATTTCTAATTTATTATAACAAATTGTTCTCTCTCAAAAAAAAATAAATAAAGCAAATATTAACAGGAAAAAATGGATAGTGATACTATAAGAGCAGGGAATTTTAATACCCCAAATTCAACAATAGATAAACTATCCAGAGGAAAAAAAATCAATAAGAGAACAATGGATTTCAATGATACTAGAGACCAATTGCTACCCCTTATATTATTATTCATAAGATTAGGAATACTATGAATAACTTGGTGAAAGTATTTATATTTAATGTTTAATATTAAAGATGATTTGTGTTGAATTTGGATTTGTACTGAAAAAATTTATGTAATCTTATTGTGAAGATATTTTACCAGCTAAAGCAATTATAAAAAAAATTCTGCTGTATTGTGTTGCTGAAGAGTATAATTTAAAGTATTTATTTATTTGATATTATCTTCCAAATGAGATATGCAAGAAAGCAGGTTATTCTACTACATACCTAAATATGTGGAGAAAATTATTTCAAAACTATGGTAAAACTATTAGATTTTTAAACACAATTTTGTGAGTAATATTTGGGGAATAGGTTTGCACATTCTGGCTTCTATCATGTTTGAGAAACAGAGGAGAATTTTTATGAAGTCAAGGCATAAATCTCTGGAGGAGGCACGGATCTTGTTTATGCTTCCCATGGTCTGCGTTTAGAAATTGTGTGTCCTACATTTTATTAATGTTTGAACAGGAAGCAAATTGTCAAAGCACATACATTTTTCAAATATTTATGATGTGTAATTTTTCAACAACAACATACTTATCATTGTCACTTAAAATAAGTGGTTATTTTCATGTCTGATTTCGTATAAATAAAGCTGTACCAAAATATTGCACTGACAGTTATTTAGAATATTTGATTTGGAAGCACAATATTTGCTGCAAAATTATATGTGTATATAATTTTATAAATAATATGTGTTTCTGTAAGATGGACAGATAGTAAAAGAGAAATCAATAATTTTATGTGGTTTGCAAAATGCCAATAGACTTAAATAATCCATTATAATATCTATTATACATCTAATATCTATTTTACATCTTCTTGAATTCATTTTCTGTTAAAAAACAGAAAATAAATTATCTTCTATTACATATTCAGACATAGGCCTTCTTCCTATTTTTATCAACATTATACTACCTATAATACGTAAATATTCCTATTTCTTTTAATGTTAATGTTCTTCATGAAATCCTTTAATAATAAACAGATCTTAATGTTTACATTAATTAAATGCCACATGTGACCCCCAATGAATAAACAAAATTAAAAAAAAAAAATGTGCAACTCCAGTTAAGCACAAAAGAGTATTTTTCACATGTCTGAACTTTTAGACATTCCAGCCCTAACACAATAACAAAATTTAAAGTTTCCTCGAAAATAGTTGAAATTTCAATTAAAAAATAAGTTGTTAAATTATACAGTAAAAAATATTATAAACAAAATTAAAAAGTCAAATTTGAAAAAACATCATTATAAAATATAACCAATTTCCTTAAGCATTTTTAAATTTTGTCCTGCAGATACAGAAATATTAAAGTGATTAATATTTAAACATAAAATAAAACATTACATATGTGATTAATTAATGATTAGATAAAGTTTGAGAAAATTGGATTTTATTCATTCCTTAGTCCTCATCCATTTTTCTTTAAAGTACATTGTAAGTAAACTAGAAAAGATAATTTAGAAAATAAAGCTTGATTGGTTTTGACTTTAGATTTTTGTTGCATAGAGAAATTTATATTTTCTAATATTCAGCATTAAGAACTGTTAAATGCAAGATATTTTTTTATTAACTCTACTTTTATTTCTATTTCTCCTTTTCTACCAAGAGTTAATGAAAATAGCTAGAGTTTTCCTTGATCACCTTCATGAGAGAATGTCTATTGGAGATCGCAACAGCAATTAATGAAAGTTGTATTCCTTTGAGACAGAGTTTCTCTGTGTTTCTAGAGTGCCGCCGCAGCAGCACAGCTCAATGCGGACTTGAACTCCTCTTGCCTCAGTCTCCCAAGAAGCTGGCCTTATAGGCACATGCCAACATGGGTAACTGATTTTTCTATTTTGTAGAGACAGGGTGTTGCTCTTTCTCAGGCTAGTCTCAAACTTCTGGCCTCAACCAATCTGCCCACCTAGGTCTCCCAAAATGTTGAGATTACAGGCATGAATCACTGCACCAGGCCTGAGTGTTTTAATAGAATAAATTTTTTATTCACTGTGAAAGACATTGAATATTGTAACAGAAAGGATGAGGCCTACTAGATCTACACAGAACAATTCCAGGGCGCATATATATATATGTATATCAGGCAAAATTTACCTCTCCAATCTTAGTATTTTGGGTGTGGAACTGAGAATTCACTTGATGTAAGACAGATCTACAAGAGAAAATAGATCTACATAGTATGTTTTACAAGGCATTGGAGCCTTCAAAAGGAAATAAGATCCAAAGAGTCAGTTAAGAGTTGACTACATACACTGAATTGGAAAAAAGTAGTAACAACTATGAAAATGTGGGCTTGTAGTCAATACCCCGGAACAGCATATTTTGAGTAGAATATTCTGAACTCTTTCAATATGAAAAAAAAATGGGGGAGGGGAGTTGAGTTCCACATAACTATAGAGCAAAAAACATACTTTTAACTACTCTTTATGTCATATTTGCAGTATTGCAAGGGCTGTTTTAAACACATTATGTGTACAAATTTATCTTGTCCTCCAAGAAGCTTATGATGTAAACACTCCCTTTTGCTTTATTTTACAGAACTCATCCCAGATCACAGCGTGAAGAGGTCCTCTGCTTTCCACTGTATTTTCTTTATTCTGAATAACAGAATCTCCAAAGAAATCTGGCAATACTTTTATCTTAATTTGGTTGTGTCAGAAGTAAGGTTTATGAATTATTTACTGTTGCTTATAGCTTTTGCTCAGAATGCTTTTAGAGAAATAGGAGTGATAGGAGTCAGGTGTTAAAAGGGATACAGGGATCGGGAAGCCAGAGACAATTTAGCAAACAGAGTAACCCTCCGTCTCCCCGTGATGCTTTAATGAGACATGTTCAGTAACACATTTCTCCTAGGACCTTTGCCAAATATGCTTTTGCTAAGCCTATCATTTTTTAAGGTGTATTTCTGTCTACAAAGCACAAAAAACATTTTATGGTGTGCTGGATTTTGATTTGATATTTATATTCTTTAATTTCATCAGTCATGAGATTGTACACTATCATTTTGAGAATTACTATTCCTACATCAGAAAACAAATTTACAGGTGATATTCCTCAGGTGCTATTTGGCGGAACCATATTTCATGTAAGAATGTACAATTATTGTTTCATCACTGAAATAGGAATATGCTATTTCCCTTTGAAATATGGATTACATGGTAAGTAAATAACATGTATGAAGAAGTATAATACTGAGATGGCATTATCAGTAGGTATTTTTTTCCACAAGCAATAAATCATATTTCACCTAAATGTATTTAACATATTCCAGTGGTCCCATTATGATTGAATAATGGAGCAAAATCACATATTTCCAATGATTCATTGCTCTTTTGGAAGGTGACAAATTTGAAAGATTGTTCTGAGATGAAATACATACAATTTTATGCAAATATATAATTTAATTCCATGTTACAGCATATACTGTCAGCTGAAACAAAAATAGCCCAATAGAAAACATCAGTGTAGATGCTGCATTGGAGATGTGTTCAAAGAAGAGTGACGTGTGAGCTATTTCAAACTTAATGAATTTAAAAATGATTGAATTTGCTTTCATACACCTTTACCCTACACTATTGCTCTTCAAATCACAAGCTTATGAGACTAAGATGGATTCTCTATTCATGCTCATTAAGTAAATTCCTTCCAAAGTATCTAGCTCATTTTCTCTAAGCCATAACCATGCAAAGTAGAGTGGTGAAAATCTAGATAATTCTAACTAAAACACTTTCATCTATACCATAGAAATAAATATTAATTGACTATTAATTTCAATTGTATTTTTTTCTATTTCTATATTACTCTTTGTTGATAATTTTGTAGCATTATTTATTAGAAAGCAGTCCAAATAAAACAAGATAGAAAAATATTTAAGTTGATTCTGTCATTTTTTCCTTCTGTATTTTTTTAAAAATGAAAGGAATTCTTATTTACTGATATGTATACTGTGTTATATATGTATTTATTTGTATGTAAATATATATTATATGAATTATTTACATAAAATCATATTCATGAGAGAGAATACATAAATATAGACAGAAAATATAGGAAAGAGAACATTATGTAAAAATATAGAATTCATGATGAAAAAAGTTCTTGAACCCAAGCCTATAGGTAATAGCATCAGAATCTCTTAAGGTTCTTACAAAAAATGGATACAATTATGTAGGATAAGAGTGACTGGGGATGAAGCCTAGCTTGAAATACAACTCTTGTGTTTACAGTGAAGTGGGTTGAAAAGAAAGAGGCCAACGGTGGATGGTGCCTGTGGCTCAAAGGAGTAGAGCGCTGGCCCCATATACTGGAGGTGGTGGCTTCAAACACGGCCCCAGCCAAAAACTAAAAAAAAAAAAAAAAAAAAAAGCCAAGGATTTATCATTATCTACCTAAATTTACCCAGCGTTGATCTAGTTTATATATTGAACTGCCATAGATCTATACTTAAAGTTATTTGATTTAAATACTAAGATCAATGGCATTTCAGATGTTTGATGTGCTGTACAAGTTATTTGGGACTACAAAGATGAATTATAAAGGATTCTTATTTTGATAAATCTTTATCTCTTAAAACCAAAAAAGCTGAATGCAATTTTAACTACAAAGTTCTCTGGACAATTTTTTTAATATCGATATTTAACCTATGCCACAAGTAATGTATTAACAATTAACCATTAAAAATAATTAAATTCCTGATTCTTACTACACACAGGCACTGTTCTTGAAAAACAAAAATAGAACAATAAATTAAGATGAAAGCCCAAATATCACGACATAGGAAATACACATTGCCTGAAATTTCAGCACATATCCCAATAGCTCTGAGATCTCATACCATCTGGGTTCCAATGCAGACTTTACTACTGAGAAGTAGTAAGAGCTTAATACAAATGATACATATTTGCAAAACAGGAATGGAAATTATTGCCCTCAGAATTGTTACTAGTGTTAGACTGTGTAAATATATTGGTAAAATGCTTAGCATGGAGAATGAGTGTAAATAAATGAGTGATTACGGAATAGTGTAACAGGAGCATTCTATCCATTTTGTCCATTCTAAGACTCTAATGCTAAAGATTTCTTCTCTACTTGATAGTTTCAAGGGGGGATTTGATATGATTTAGTTATAATTGTAACCTGGCTGACAGCAATTAGAAGCTCTATCAGTTGAAAGATACTTCTTTATGTATCAGTGTTAAATATGCAAAAATGTGTTTTAGAATTGATGAGATTGGGTAATGTTAATCATAATCTTAAAAGTAATTCAATAATAGCAGTTATTTCTAGAAATTTTATAGGGGACCATAGGACATAGTTTGTAAGTCATAGGCTTAGAATAGTGATAGATTTGAATCTGTCAATGACATTTAATAGCTACATGAACCTGTGTAGCTATCTTATTAGCAACTATCTTATTTCATAAGGTTGTTCATAGAATTTAAATATGAGAAAGCACGGATATACTTAGCATGTTATTTGATACACAGTTAATGGCTTAATAAATGTTGCTTTAAAAAATTACAGGAGTGTCGAGCCTCAGCTTTAGCCATTTCACTGTGGCCCCTAGAGGGATGTGGTCTGACATCTTCTCAAGTTTGACATCAGGAAAAAGCGAATCCAGCACTACAACCTGGAATGGTAGTCTTTCCCAAGGCACACGTGTATGTGGAGAGTTGCCATATCAGCAAGTCGGTCACGGAGTCAGAAAGTAGGAGAGGTTTCTGACACTGGCAGGCACTGTGGACACCGCTTCCTCCCCAGGCACTGCGGCTCAGATGGGGCTGGCAGGGAAGAGAGGGGCAGAGGGTGCAGTGCACTGACTGGTGAGCAGGAGGGTTGAGGTGCCAAGGCTTTGAGCTCCCAGGCCAGCCTCTGCCCTCTGCACTCTCCCAGGCAATACCTCGCGGGAGAAGAAGTAGGAGAAGACCTGGGAAACACAACAGCAGGCCTAGGGGAAGGCTTTGCATCACATCTGAATAAAAACTACTCTAACCAGCTTAAAAAAACATTTACAGAGGTGTGAAAATACTGTGAGGACATCCTGTGGTCTGAATGTGTGTCCTGTAATTCATGTGTTGGGATTTTGATCCCCAATGCAACAGTGTCGGGAGGTCGAACCTCTGGGAAGTGTTAAAGTTCCCATTTCTGAACGGATTACTGCTGTTGGGAAAGGGCTTTCAGGGTCAGGCTCCTTTTCTCCTCTGCTCTCTGCCCATTCCCTTTGGTCCTTCTGGTTTTGGCCCTGAGAGAACTCGGCATGAAGACTCTTAGCAAGTGTTACCATCTTGATGGTGGACTTACCAGATTCCAGAACTGAGAGAATAAATGTTTGTTCTTTTGAGTAAACCAGCATAAGGTATCTTATAATAGAAGTAGAAAATGAACTAAGACACATAATATTAATTTTATAATTTAAAGATCGAATAAAATTTAAAATATAATTAGTAAAAATTACAAGTTGGGGGGGAAGGAGGAGGAAATGGGAAGAGGAGAGGATGGAGTGGGATTGGTAAGCTCATCTAATACGCACAGTGTAAGGTGTCCAGCACAGACTCCAGGTGAAGGGCTCAACTGCAACTTGAACTTTACCTAACACACACAAACAATGTAACCCAATCATCTGTACTCCCATATTACTCTGAAATAAACAAAAATTTAAAAATAATTAAATATAATGAAATATATATTTGTTAGCTGGTATATATGTGTGTGTGTGTGTGTGTGTGTATATATATATACATTTTTTTTTTTTTGCAGTTTTTGGCCAGGGCTGGGCTTGAACTCCCACCTCTGGCATATGGGGTTGGCACCCTACCCTTTTGAGCCATAGGCACTGCCCAGTATATTTTATCTTATTTAAGTGGCTACTCATAGACCTATAATATCAATTTTTCTAAAGTTGAAACTGTCATTGTATTACTCAGGATTCTCCAGACAAATAGCCCCAGTTGTTTCTGAGACAGAGAGAGAAAGAGATAAAGAGACATTGTGAGAAATTATTTTATCCAGCCTAGAGACTGAGAATTTCTACACACTGTACCCCATAAATGTACACAGTTATGATTTAATTAAAAAACATTTTTGGAAAAAATTAGCAAAAGAAAATAATTAACCATCATGGCCATATTCCCCTGCGTTAAATAAGACACACAAAACTCCAAAAAACCTTGATGTTAATAAGTGTTATTCAATAACACTTCAATTTAACTAAATGGATATCATGTCTGTAACAGGACTTAAATATCACCTGACTTTCAATCCCCCAACCCACTCTTGCTTCTCTCTGATTAAATGCCCAAGAAACTGATTATTCACCTTTACAGTGGAGAAGAAAACACACTTAAACTCATTAGTTCACTAATTCAGTCAACAGATACTTATTGGGTACAGTATATTGCTCAGTGTTTTTCACTGGGTGTGTAACAGTGAAATAAGCAAATACAAAAGCATTGCTGATCTGAAACTCTATCTTAGAGGACAGACATTAAAGATATGAATATAATATTAAAAGGTGCCAGTACTGTAATGATAAATAAATCAGGGTAAATCGGTCAGGTGGTTAGTCAAGTGGAAGAGACTTTGAGATTTTAAATAAGATTATAGGGAAACCTTTCTGAGAAGCCGACATTTGAGCACAGACTAGTAGGGAGTAAAGGCGTCAGCCCCATGGTCATTTAGAAGAACAGCGCCTCAGGCAAAGGAATAAAGTCCTGCCAAGAGCCCAAGGTGAGATCTTACCCTTGCATTGCAGGCAGAGCCTCAAAAGAATGATCAAGGTAGAGAGTGTTAAGAGGTAAGGTCAGAGAGGTCGTCTGGATACAAACAGTACACAGCTCTGTCAGCTTTACAAAGATGTTTAGTTAACACTGAGAAAGAGAAGGCAAGGGAGAGTGTCAATGTGACTGCACTTACATATGAACAGGAGAGTGCTGACTGCTGGCATGGAAAATAAACCAAAGGGAACGCCAGGCAGAGTAGGCATAAACCCACTGAGTCAGTCCAGGAGGGAGGTACATGACATCAATGAACACAATATTGCAGATTCTTTCTGAGTCCTCATCTCACTTCACCTCTGTGGCACAACTGATTGCTCAGTCCTCCACTTATACATTTACATGGATGGACTTGGAGCATATTCTTCTTAGCAAAGTATCTCAAGAATGGAAGAAAAAGTATCCAATGTACTCAGTCTTACTATGAAACCATAGTAAGTAACTATAGCTTCTTATGAAAGCTATAACCCAATTATAGCCCAAGAATATGAGGAAAGGGGAAAGGGAGGGGAGGGGAGGAGGGAGGCTGGGTAGAGGAAGAGTAATTGGTGGGACCACACTGACGGTGCATCTTACAAGGGTACATGTGAAATTTACTAGGTGTAGAATATAAATGTCTTAACATATAACTAAGAAAATGCCATGAAGGCTATGTTAACCAGTTTGATGAAAACATTTCATAATTGCATTAATGTACACAGCTATGATTTAATTAAAAAAATTAAATTTTGCTTAACTTCCCAATACACAAAATTTAGCTGATTTCTTTCTGGTTCTCAACTTGAAGTTATCAGGCCTATCCCACACCTTCCAGGAATGTTTGACAAGATGTGAACAAACCTTTGTGTTTGCCCCTAGAGAGTAGATGTGCTTTTGGTATCTAGTCTTAAATTCCAACAGTGATGTTCAACATCCTACAATGTCTACTTGGCGGTGACGAGAGACTAAAAGAAATAAAGACCAACACCGCCAATACCAGGAATGGGGAACCCCTCCCCACCCCGCCTCCGTGCTCCGGGTTAGTTCCATATTTATGACATCACCATTTATATCAACACAGGAATAATCACAAAAGGAACAAAAACCTACACTCTGCGCTGTCATTCTTCTGACATTTGCAATTTCAACTAAGCTACTCTTTAACTAACTTTTACGATCCTTTACCATTTCATTCTCTTCTAATCATAATTTAAGAAAATGGACTGTGGTTTAAAGAACAAGGAACTGGACTCTGAGGGGAGATGTGAAAGCAGGGGCAGGTTTGACCACACAGTTTCCAGAGGAGGCAGTGCAGTCTCCAGGTCCCTGTGGGGAAAACAGGCTGATGTGTTACCCATATCAGGAGAAAAACGCTTTTTCCTTTATCTAACCCCAAGAGGCTTTTCTTCTTATCTGAGAGCCAGATGCTTGTACTGTTCCCAGTGCATGTTGCTACAGCCCATTTGGCCCTTGGAGACCTTTGTACAGACTCTCTGGGGGGAAAATGTCACACCACAGTAAGACATCTCTTGTCTGTTTCTCTAAGACCTTACCTGTCATTTTCACCAGACTTTTGGGGGGCTTCCGACAGCCACCGTGGTCTCCCTATGCATGGACTTTCCCTAAAATTCACCTTCTCCTTTAGCCCTTATCCTTTGCCTCACAATCTACCCTCTGTAATCAAAAAATCACTTCTTGAATCTCAATTTAATTAATATTTCAAAAAAGCAATTTCCTTTACTTATATTCCTTAACCTAACCCTCATCAATTTCCACCCACAGTTTAGCAAAAAGGAATCCAGGAAAAGATTATCTGGCCCAAATATCAACAGTGCTGAGACGAGGAAACCACATTGTCTTCTGTGACTGAGTGCTATTCTCTTCTAAGTCCTCTGAATTTTGATGTGGACCTGGGCTCATTAGTGGACCTCTTTTCTCTCCATATTGTCTCACTCTATAATTGATCTTGTCCAATTTCAGGCTTTAACCATAATCTGTAGTCAGAAGACTCCCAAGTTTACATCTCAGTCTTGGACTTGTACTCCAAACCTGATCCCATTCATCTAACTGTCCATTCAACATACCTGACAAACGGATGTTTCTGAGTCTTTACAAATTGACAAGCCACAAACCGAACTCCTGAATTGTTCCCCAAATCCTTTCCCATATTCTGCCCTATACTGATGAATAATTTATCCTTTTCTTGTTGTTATTGTTGTAGTTGCTGTTTAAGCCTAAAATACCGAACATATTTGATTCTTTTCTCTTTCTTACATTCTACATTGAGAACGTCAGAAAATCCTGTCTACTCAAATAGTATATCAACAATTCAACCATTTATCACCATGTCCACTATTTTTATACTAGCTCAACTTTATGGAGGTTTTGTCAAAAATTTCAGGTGTACAAAGGAAGTGAAATTGGTAACATTTTTGTATCACTTCAAAGTTCAGCAAAAATTTAATGTTAGTAAGGTGACATTTCATATAGAGGAAATATTCTTATAGGCAAATATTTTCAAAGAATCCCTGCTTATATTAGTCCTATTTCATTCCTATTATGATAAAAAGTTACACTGCAAAACCTATAGTCATCTTAATCGTAGCTGAATAAATTTCTCATGATCAATTGCATAATTATATAGTACCTGTGAGCATTGTTAAAAGTCACAAATCACCATGCAAATGTAGCCACGATACAAACACACCCAACAAACGTTTCTTAGCAATATCTTTTATGTGTGGCATATACTTTTAAACACAAATTTAGTGTACACTCAAGAGCCACAGTATATAGCATGTATTCCATGAGATTAATGTGGTAAAGTAATTAGGATTTTCAATAGCTTTGATTGTGAGCTAATTCATGATAAAATAAGTCAAAGTAAGCACATTCCATCTCTCTTCTTCTGCACAATAGATTAATTACCCTTACACAGACCCTGTTTATTACAGTATGAAGGAGCGGTAACACAATTAAATGGAATAAAAAACGTCCTGATGAAGGAAATCACGTCATTATTTAATTTCTTCAGGTGGTAAAAGGAGTATCCCAGTAACACAATAACCTGACTCCAAAATATCTTTGACATATTGTATTCTTGATTACTAAGCTCTGTAAATGTTCATGTTTAATTAAGGCAAACTAGGCAGTGGCACTTTCTTTTTAACAGTGTGTATTTTTTTCTTAAATCTTATGATTTATATTATTTTAATTAACATCAATGTGTTTGGGAATCCTCTAAGATTTAACAGAAAAATGTCACTGATGCTGAAAAAAGCTATCACTGCCACAAATTGTCATGTTAATTTCATTCAGAAATACTCCAAAATGTCTTTATGAAGTTTCTTTAATAAATTAAAACAAATTGAAAGGCCGGAGTGGTGGCTCAGCCCTGTAATCTCAGCACTTTAGAAGCCAAGGCAGGAGGATTACTTGGGTGCAGGAGTTCAAGATCAGCCTGCGTAACATAGCTGATCAGGAATAGAAAGGGGCGATGGGAAAGTGGGGAAAAAGTCTCGCCTCCCAGGTAAGAAAGTTAAAAAGGATCCTTTAGCGAACAAAGAGTTTTGGTCATGACAGTAGCTCAATTATGTCCTGTTGCCCATAAGATACAGTTTCTAGCTTGTGACACAAAGTGGGATAATGACACAGATACAGAACAATCCACATACAAATGTCCCAAACATCATGAGACTGTGAAAGTTAGCACTGTGCCATGATCAGGGGAACAGCAGGCAGCAATTACTGTTAAACCTAAAAGAAAAATGGGCATGTGTGGCAACTAGGTAATCTGTGACCAGTGAAAATTGGACAAGATTGGGCGGTGCCTGTGGCTCAGAGGAGTAGGGCGCTGGCCCCATATGCCGGAGGTAGCAGGTTTAAACCCAGATTTGGCCAAAAACTGCAAAAAAATAAAATAAAATTAGACAAGACTACCTAAAGATCTAGTGGCACCAATGAGAGGCCTTATAGATAGTTATAGAGAGAACTTGGAGAAGTTACTTGTACCTGTGTGCTGTCTTTGGGACAGCATTTCCTGTCACTTGCAAGGGGGACCATTGTCATCTCTTTGGAGAAGTCTGTGCTTCAGTAGAACTTTCTTTCTGCTGCACTGGAGATTCTATTGGATTTTACTTTCATTTTCTGTGGGGTCTTTGTTATTTCTCAGCTGAACGTTCTGGTTAAGCAACAAACCAGATCCTTAGGAACTGAAGACAGCAGGAAGGCGTCATTTGAAGACCCCAACAATAACAAGGCCTTCCTTTCTACAGAAAATAAAACAGAAATTAGCCAGGTATGGTAACCTCCCTGCTACTCGGGAGGCTGAGGCAGAATAATCATCTGTGCCCTGGAGGTCAAGGCTGCAGCGAGCTCTATTCATGCCACTGCACACCGGCCTGGGCGTAAAAGCAAGACTATCCTAAACAACAACATTTTAAAAGATATGCACTCTGGGTTAAATATTTTGTAAACTAATTTCAAAGGATATATAGAGATATGATTTAAATTAATTCAGGCAGTGAGGATTCACATTTTTATATTTGTAATAATTTATAATTTCTAGGTTCATTTTCATTTTTATTTAATACAATGCCTTTCTTTCTCTCCAGGTGTATAGTCTTTCATAGGAAGATTATAACCAGAATAGCTTTTTTGAAGCACTGATACATTATTTGGGATCAACACTAGCATAAACAATTAGTAGCTTCCTAACATACAGAATAATGACAAAAATTGTTGAATAGTGATTTAAAAGACTAATAGACTCTTTTATTTCAATTGAATATAAGGGTATAAATTTTTAGGTTACATTGTTTTCATTTGTAAAGTAAAGATCAAGTTATAGTTGAGCCCTTCACCCCAGGGGTGTGCTGAACACTCTTACATTGTGGACATTAGGTGGGATCCCACCAATTGCCCTCCCTCCCCCCTCTTCCCGTCTCCCTCCTCTCCTCTCCCTCTTGCTAGACTATTTTTGTGTTTTATTACTCCTGTGAGCATGTAGTTGTTTATATATTGATTTCATATTAGTATTGACTACATTGGATATTTATTTCTTTATTCTTGAGATACTTTAGTAAGAAACATGTGTTTCAACTGACCCAGGTAGACATAAAAGATGTAAGTCCTCCATCTTTTCTTATGGCTGAATAGTACTCCTTGGTATACATATGCCACTGTTTGTTTTCATGGGCATTTGGGTTGTTTCCATTACTTGGCAATTACAAATTAAGCTACAATAAATATATTGGTGCAAATCTCTTTGCGGTACAATGATTTTTGTTCTTCTGGGTAGATACCTCGTAATGGAATTGTGGCATCAAATAGGTGGTCAACTTTTAGTTCTTTGAGAATTCTCCATACTTCTTTCCATACAGGTTGTATTATTTCGCAATCCTACCCAAGTGTAGAAGTATTTTCTCTCCACATCCATGCCATCAGCTGCCCATATGGGGCTTCGTGATGTGAGCAAATCTCACTGGAGGTACCTGATATCTTAGGATTGTTTTGATGTGCATTTCTCTAGTGATTAGGGATGATGAGCATTTTGTCATGTTTGCTAGCCATTTGTCTGTCATCTTCAGGGAAGTATTTGTTCAAGTTTCTTCCCACTTATAGATGTTTTTGTTTGCTCTTTTCTTATTAATTTGAGTTCTCTGTAGAGTCTAGTTAACAGCCATTTGTCAGATTCATAACATGTAAAAATCTCCTATTCAAAAAGCTGTCTGTTTTCTTTAGTTGGGGTACTCTTAGCTGTGCAGAAGCTTTCTAGCTTGATCACATCCATTTAATTTATTTTTGGTGGTGGTGTAATTGCCAGGGGGTTATACTTCATAAAATCTTTTTGTAGGCCAATATTTTAAAGCATTTTTCCCAAGCTCTCTTCTAGAACTTCTATTGTTTCATGTCTTAAATTTAAATGTTTCTCCAGTGAGAATTAATTGTTGTCAATGGTGAGAGATGTGGGTCCCATTTCAGTCTTGTACATGTGGCTAACCAGTTCTTCTAGCAACATTTATTAAATAGAAATTCTTTTCCTCGGTGCATGCTTTTGTTTGGTTTATCAAAATTCAAATGGTGATATGTGGCTGGGTTCATCTCTAGATTCTCTATCCTATTACATAGACCATATCTGTATTTTTGTGCCACTCTCATGCTATTTTGATCACTAAACAGTTGTAGTATAACCTAAAGTCTGGTAACAGGATGCCTTCAGATTTGTTTTTATTTCTAAAAATTGTATTGGCTATTCCAGTTTATTTCTAATTCCATAGAAAATAAACTACTATTTCTTTCCAGTTCTTCAAAGTATGGCGTCAAAGTTTGATCGGAATTGCATTAAATCTGAAGATTGTATCTTCCCAGCCATGAGAATTGTATGTTCTTCCATTTGTTAACATCTACTGCTATTTCTTTTCTCAGGGTTTTGTAGTTCTCTTTGTAGACATATTTCACATTCTTTGTTAGATATATTCCTGGGTATTTAATCTTCTTTGGAGCTCCTACAAAAGGAATAGAGTCTTTGATTTTGTTCTCAGCTTGACAATTGTTGGCGTATATGAAGGCTGATTTGTGAGTACTGATTTTGTATCCTAAGACGTTGCTATATTCCTAGTTCACTTCTAAAAGCTTTATAGTTGAGTCCCTGGAGTATTTCCGGTATAAGATTATGTCATCTGTAAGTGTGAGAGTTGGACCTCCTCTGTCCCAATTTGAATACCCTTGGTCTCCTTCTCTTGTCTGATTGCAATGGATGGGACTTCCATCACTATGTTGAATAGCAGTGGCAATAGTGGGCATCCTTGTATGGTTCCAGATCTGAGTAGAAATGCTTTCAGTTTTACTCCATTCAATATGATACTGGCTGTGTATTTGTTGAAAATAGCCTCTATCAGTCAAAAAAATGTCCCACCTAAGCCTATTTTCTTAAGTGATAGTAGATATTATCAAAACTCTTTTCTGCATCAATTGAGGGAATCGTAGTCTTTGTTTTTGTTTTTATGTACGTGGTGAATAACATTTAGGAATTTTCATATGTTGAATCAACTTTGAGTCACTGAGATAAAACCTTCTTGATCGTGATATATCACTTTTTTAATGTGTCCCTGAACTCTGTTCACTAGGATCTTATTGAGTATTTTTGCATCAATGTTCATTAATGGTAGTGGTCTATAGTTTTTGTTGTTTTTCTTGGATCTTTTCCTAGTTTGAGAATCAGGGTGATATTTGCTTCATAGAACATGTTGGGAGGATTTCTTCCTTCTCTATGTTTTGGAATAGGTTTTGCAATAGAGGCAAGAGCTCCTCCTTAAAAATTGTGTAGAATTATGTTGTGAAACCATTTCGAACCAGTGTTTTTCTTTTTTTGGAAGCATTTGTATTATTGGTGCAATTTCACTGCTTTATCTAGGTCAATTTAAAAATTATAATATTTTTCTGGTTGAGTTTGGGAATGTGGCATGATACCAGCTATTGGTCCTATCCTCTACATTTTCATATTTCTAGGTAGAGAGTTTTGTAGTAATTATTGAAGATCTTTTGTATTTTTTGTGGTATCTGTTATTTCACCTTTTTCATTTCTTATTGAAGTTAGGAGATCTTACTTTCCTGTTTCTGGTTTGACTGGCCAAAGGTTTATCAATTTTATTAATCAAATAACTAATTTATTGTTTTGCTTATCTTCCTAATGATCTTTCTTTTTAAAATCTCATTTAATTCTGCTCTAATTTTATATATTTCTTTTCTTCTGCTAGGCTTGGAGTTTCATCTTTGTTTCTTTTCCAGTTGCTTGAGATGACTAATTACGTTGTTGACTTTCTTTCTGTTTTCTTGATGAAAGCATCTAACGGTATGAGCTTTTATAGCTTGTGGCATTATTATCATTTTGTTCTAAAAATATAATGATTTTCTTCTTAATCTCATCTTTAATCCAGATGTCATTCAGCATAAGGTTATTTAGTTTCCATGACTTTATTTGGTTATGAAGATTTCTATTGCTATTTTAGTTCAACTTTTATTCAATAGTGGTCTAAAAAGATACAAAGAATAATTTCTATTCTTTTAAATATGTTGAGTTTAGACTCATGTCCTAAAGTATGATCAATTTGAGAGGATGATCCCTGAGCTGATGAAAACAATGTGCATTCAGTTTTGTTATGATGAAATGTTCTCTATATGTCTATTAAGTTAATTTTTTCCCAAGGTCATGTTTAAGTCCACTATTTTATTGTTTAGTTTCTCCTTGGAGAATCTGTCCAGTACTGTCAAAGAGGTGTTAAAATCTCCAACTATGATGGTGCTGGAATATGTCATATTGTTCAGATCACTTAGGATTTTTTTTTTTATGTATCAAGGAGTGTTTAGGTTGGGTGTATACTATTAATTATTAAAATCTCTTCATATTTTCTGCTTCCGTTGATCAGTATATAGTGTCCATCCATGTCTTTTTTTCATAACTGTTGGTTTAGAACCAATTTTATCTGCAAATAAGATTGTAATCCCTGCTTTTTTCTGATTTCCATTTGCCTGGATTATTGTTTTCCATCCCTTCACCCTGACACTTGTTTGATCCTTTGAGGATAGGTGTGTTTCATGGAGACAACAGATATGGATGGGGCTTGAGCATTTGTGCCCCGTCAGCTAGCCTGTGACCCTCTAGAAGAGATTTCTAGCCATTTTCATTTATTAAGAAAAATGATAGGTATGCTGGAGTTTTTGTCATCTTGTTTTTCATAGGTCCAGAGCTTATTTCTATCCCTTGTCCCATCTCTTACTCTAAAAAGCTAAGTTTTACTTTTTATTTTTTTGTGTGTGTTTACTTTGGTGATGGATCATCATAATGGTCATTATAAGAAATGGTTTCGAGTGATTCCTGTGTAACTGGTCTAGTTATAGAAAATGTCCTCAACATTTACTTGTCAGTAAAATTTTTGATTTCTCTATTACAAATGAAATCTAGTTTAGCAAGATACAGGATCCAGCGTTCAAAATTGTTTTGTTTAAGAAGGTTACAGGCTGATGACCATCCTCGTCTGTCTTGAAAAGTCTCCACTGAAAGATTGTGGTCATCCTGATATTTTTCCATTGTAAGACTTTCCTTATGCTTGGCTGCATACATCATTTTCTCTGTCATTTTGTCCTTGGCAAAGTTAATTACAATGTGTCTAGGAGGTGCTTTGTTTGGACTAAGTCATGCTGAAATTCTAAAACTATCTACTACTGAATTTCTAGGTCTCCTGCAATGGTTGGTAAATTCCCCACACTCTTAGAGTAGAGGATCAGTGCCTTTAGGACTATCCTCTTCTCTGTCAGTAATCCATATAATTTAAATGTCTGATCTTTTAGAATAATCCCATCAATCTCTAAGGAAATATTCTGGTTTTGTTCTTTTTTGCTGCTTTGAATGAAAGTTCAAACGTTTTGTTTTCTATTTTTGCATTCTATTTTCTCCATGTTATACTCTATTTCTGAGGGTCTCTATTGTGTTTCAAAGCTCCTCAAATGCCTCTTTCAATGGCTTAAGCTCTGATATATCTTTTCACATTATGTCCATATCCTCAGTGACTTTGTCTTTAACATCATTAATTTCCTGATACAACTTTGCAACTTTTTAAAAAATTTCTATTTCCATCTTCTCCTCAATTCCAATCATCTTATTTGTCACCCATATTCTTAATTCTATTTCTGACATTTTAGCCATTTCTCCATGGATGGTATTTTCTGCTATATCTCCCTTGTAATTTCTTGGGGGTGTTGGTCTGCTCTGATTTTTCGTGTTGCTGGAATACTTCTGTTGGCTCTTCCCCTTGAGCATTTTTAGCTTTTTAAAAATATTAATTGTACTTTTTCAGTTGAAATGATAGGTTGTCATTGAGTATTTATTGAGAAATAATCTTAATGGGAACCCTCGGGAAGCACCATACAAACCTATTTGGTAACGAGAACTAGCAGGGTGAGACCAGATTTGTGAAGCCCCTGAAACTGTAGCTACACACCCCTTCACCAATAAGTTGGAGATCCTGCTTGTGGCCCTTTCACTACAGCCTCCTGAATCTTCCTTTCAGGGCTGCAGTGACAGTTTTGGTGAGATAGGACAGCCCAGTTCTGTTCTAGTGTCAGCCTGTCTTCTACTCAATTGAAACAAATTTCACTATTTTGCTAGAACCTCTACTTGAGAAATATATGAGCAACTGCAGCCTTATTTGCCACTGGGCATAGCTGGAGGAGGGGAACCCACAGACAGACCCACTAATTCTGAACCACACTGCTCCAACACCCTTCTGTGCAAACAAAGTCAAATAAGCAGTGCACCTGCAGCCCCTGCCAGTGACAGCCAGAGAACAAGAATGCATGGAGAGTTCTAAGAGTTCTAGTTAAACTCACTCAGGCTGCGTGAGCAACACCCACTAAAACCAGTTCAGATGGTCTCCAGAGGTCACTGGGCACAGACACCAGGCAAAGACTCTGGAGGAGGCTGGGGAAAGGTCTCCACTAGCAGGAATCAGAGACAGGAGAGTCCACACCTCCTCAGGCCAAAGTTAGAACTGCTCCGCCACTATATCCTCTCAGCAGTGCATGGCTTGGTTCAGTGGCCTGTCACTCAGTTTAGTAGACTGCCATTTGGTTCAGTTGTCCACACTATTCAGGGGAGTCTCTGAGAAGTTGCCAAACACTCTGGCTTCTTCAGGGGGCACTCTGTCAGGCAACTGGGGGGAGGGTCGAGGGTGGATTATGGGCTCAGAACTACAGATAGAATATTTATTCACTTCTGCACCAGGGAGGATAGGAACTGGACCAGGGGTGGAAATCCCAGGTGCAGGAGAACTGGGACCTTGCATATCCCTCCTGTGAGGTGAAGTGAGAGGTCCTTTATTCTTTGGTCACTTGGTGAAAGGCCATAGTGGACCACCCTTTGGGGAAGGGGTGTCTCCCATCCCTTTGGCAACAGGCACCTGCAGACTAGTGGCTCGGGACCTGATCTCTCTTAGCTTTCCTCTTTCTCAGCCTTGCAGTTTGCGTCAGAGGGGATTCTGTGCACCTTAATCTTTTCTCTTTGTGTTCAATTCCCCAGTTTCAACTTCTCTGAGTTCACTTCAGTTCAGCTTTTCTCCTTCTGGATAGGAGCTTCTGGTGAAAACCCCTCTAGTTGGCCATCTTGCTCTTCCCCTCATAATAATAGTGCTTGACAAAATTAGCTATAATCTTAGACATAATCAAGGGACTAAACAAGTAGAAAATTATAATGTTATAGTTAAATATTATAAAGTTATTTTACTTCATTAAAAATACATTTTGTTTTTAGGAGCAATTGTACATTAACAGAAACATTGACTAAAGGATATAGATTTTCCACATCTTCCTTGCTCCCCTACATTCATAGACTCCCTGGTTTTCAACACCTTCCAACAGAGTGGTCCCTTTATTACAACTGGGGAGCCTACTCTGACACTTTGTTATCACCCAGAGCCCGCAGCTTATATTACTGTTCATCCTCCAAGTTGTACATTCTATAGGTTTGGACAAATGTATAATAGAATATATTCATTATTGCTGTATCATACCAAACCGTTTTACTACTCTAAGAATCCTCTATGCTCTGTCTATTCATTGCTCTATCCCTGCAACCATTGATCTTCTAACCATCTCCATAGTTTGTTTTTTTCTAGAACATCATATCGTATAGTTGGCATCATCTTAGCACTGAATCATATTCCATTGTTTACATGCACCACAACTTATTTATCCATTGAACTACTTAAGGGCATCTTGGTTGCTTCCAAGTATTAGTGTTTATAAATAAAGCTACATCTGTGTGCAGATTTTTGTATGAACATAAGTTTTCAACCCCTTTGGGTACATATCAAGCAGCATAGTTGCTGGATCTTATGATAAGCATAACTTTAGCTTGGTAATAAACCAGCACGCTGTCTTCCAAAGTGGCTCTCTCATTTTGCACCCTCATCAGCAATGAATGGAAAATCCTTTATGTCCACATCCTAGACAGAATTTAGTGTTATCAGTGTTCTGGTTCGGGCTATTCTAATAGGTGTGTAGTACTATCTCATTGTTATTTATAGCTTAATTTTTAATATTGACTTTTTACTCATAGATGATATCAATTTTTATGACAAATTAAAATAATATATTTTAATGGACTATTATTTAACTTACAGTAATTTATTGGAAGAGAATTAACTAACTATATAATTATTTTCTAGATTGTTTTACATCCTGGTGTTCTTGTTAAAAATATGATATTTAGTCAGTAAGAGTGGCATAAATATGTACATTTATCATCTCACTTACTTGGGCCAGCACATATATGTGTCATAGGTTTTGTGGCACCTTGAACAATACCTGGGACACATTCTCATGAAGGTCAACAGTACTCACATACAGACCTTACTACACTAGATTTTGGCAGTGACAATCTGCACAACCAAACACAGAAATCTCGCTTAGAGATCTTTAGGCAGAGACAAGTTCTTTTCAATTGTTCCACAACAACGGTGTAAGCCCAGTCACTTCTCATTTTTCTGACGTATTAACTACCCCAAGGTAACCTTCTCTATAGGTAGCTGAGGAAGATCTGAATGTTTCATTACTCGCTTTATAACAGCCAACAAGGAAAAAAAGTGGAGGAGGATGCAAATTATTTTTCTCATGTGATTCCTTCTTTATTTCAGAGAATAAAATCTTTTGCACAGTATAGTTACAGAGTTTCATGCACATCTCATTAGCCAGAAATGTTTGCACACTTTCTCTACACCACCACTGACTGACAAAATGGAACTCAATTAAAATGATATGCCTGAACTAGACATGTTGCTGCTGAAACAAAACTGCAGTTCTGCAAAGAAAAAAGGAGGAAGGACTATTCCATGGCTTCTAAAACTGTCTGCCACAAGCATCTCTATTTGTAATTAAATAATGCCATCTCAAATGCACTAAGTTAATTTACAATTTTTGTAAAATGTTAAACTTATAATAAATATCATTTTTTAAAACTTAAAAACTAGCTTCAAAATTTGACACTTGAGGCACGTATTCAGTTAAACCTTCTGGAGGGAAGTCAATATCCCCCCTCACGTCTATCAAGCTTTTAATTGTAAAACCTACAAATCAAAAATACAGCTAATGACCATAAAGAAAAGAATAACACACCGCCTTTTGTTCATGTTCAGAAAAACATGAGATTTTAATCTCTAGAAAGTTGTTATTTTATATACATATGCTGTTTTAGGAACTAAGTATGAACCCAATGAGCACTGATTGAAAAGAAAACCTCAGAAACTATTCCCTTCTGTGTTTGGATGCACCAACTAGAAATTATTTCAGAATAATTAAGGCAAGAAAACAAATCATTGGAAGCTTAGGGTGTCATAGCTTAGCAGGGTGAAAGGAAAAGGTACTGAACAGAGCAGGTCAAGGGTTCTGTGTGATAAAAGCAAACAGAGCTTCCCTCACGGAGACTCCATAGTGGGGAAACTAACCACTTTCAATCTGCTCACTGTTTCCCACAGAGGTGGCAACAGGGCACTTATTAGATCTGAATAGACTACCATGCCAGCAAGAGAAAAGACATGTGCATGACATTGTCCTTAAGAGTATCTATTGTGCGAAGAACTTGTTTGTCCTAATAGGAAAATTAGGCTTCTCTTAATAGCAAAATAAATGAATATAAATAAATAAATGGAAAAATAGAAAGGGTAAGAAAAATACAGTATCCACTGCAGGGTATTCTTTCATTGTTCAATATCCACACACCTTTCTTCACATGAATTTATTTTGAAATTCCATCTGGCAAATAATACTTGCTTGGCAGAATCCACACTCAGCTCCTACCCGCAGAGATACAGTGTAAGATGTGTTAAATTTAGTGCAATCTGGGCCATGTGAATAATGTTTTCCCAACTCACCTAATGCCTTTCTCTTCTATTTAGGTAAACTAAAAGGAACGTGTATTCATAAGGAAATCCTATGAAATGGTGTGGCAAAGTAAAACTGAACATGGGAAATTTATGCATGGGCCCTGATATACATGTACAGTAGTAAGGATTAACGTGCAGGTGGGATCATGAGCACATGCTAGTATCCCTTTGTATTCATGTAAGCGATTGCTTTCTGCAACTGGTTTTCCTGAGCTACTCTCTTATGACTCTCGATATTCCCACTGGCTTCAGATAGCTTATCAGATGATTCTGTGGAATCTCTACTTCTTACCAGAAAAAATGCTTGATTTGATTTAAATGATTCTGTTGCCATCTGTTCTATTTTCTGCGCTCTTCTGTAACTGGAAAAGGTGGCACATCCACACATTCCCTAGATCTGATCAGGACTTATGTCTGTCACTACCTTGTAACTTTAACCCTGTTTTCCTTAAACCTGTAGAGCCAATAAAGCTAAGCAAAAATCTAACCCTATTTTCCAATCTGTCTGCCTCAAACGTTTGAGTTGGTATTGACTTTCCTACTCACTAGCCTTATTTTTTTTTTCACGATGCAAGTATTGTTATTTGGAGAACCCAAATTTTTAAACAAATAGTAGAAAACATTTAAGTAGAAATCGATACAGAGCAGTATTTCTTGTCATGTTATCTGACACTTGGGGTTTTCATGTATTGGATGTGTGTTTCTATGTCTCAAAATACATGGGTGTTCTCCTATTTTGTTTTCCTCAGTCTTTTAATTTTGCCTCTACTTCTTTTACTTTTTGTTTTTCTTCTCTCTATAGCATACAACTGATAAATTTATTGACACAATGTTTTTTTCTCTTTTTATGTGTAAAGATGCATAAGCAAAGCATTTGTATTTCTATATCAACCTAAAATTCCAGAAGACGGTTCTCCATTATTTTGTATAGTTTTTTTTTTCCAATCTGGGTATAAAAATGCATTTTCTAATGCTTTCTAGGTATTTTGCATTGCATAAGAATACACAAATGGATCACATCACAAGGGATGATAAATAAGGTAGATGATTCGTGAAATATGTTCTTTCTCGATTTATTTGGAAGTTAAAAGAAAAATGGCCCTCATCTTCAAGTTGAACTTTGGTTCTTAAAGTAGTAGACAAGAGCAGAATTAAGAAACTATATTTCATGAATTGTAGTATAAGTGGAATAGAAGCACCCAAATTTCTCAACTTGATGAAATAGAATATTTTTGTTATATTATCAAGGTCAACAGATTTACAATGTTGAAATGGAATATGAAAATGCTTTTAGCAAAACTCACAGATGGGAGACATTATAACAGAGATGTGCTTAGGGCAGCAATGTAAAAAATATTATGTAAATGTATAATTTTTGGCCTTGCCACAGAATAAAATACTGATTAGGTTCTCTGAAATATATTCTGTTGCAGTGCATCTGTGAGGATAAAATGTCTTTGGTTTACTGAATTTTGCAGCCTTTCTATAGGAAGTAAAATAATTATTATTTTTAAAAATGCAGGGCCCTAAACGTGAGTGAGATGATTTTAAGTGATTTGCACTCAACTATAATATTATCGATTTATTTTACATAAACGTCTTTTTCTTATAACATATGTTCATAACCAGAATTTGGTACTTCCTAAAAATATCTTTGAAAGTAGGTGAGCATAAAAAGCCATTTTAGAAAGTAGAACTATGACACTTTTGGGGAAATAATGTGGGGTTTTAAAAACACTTTCAATAGAGCACATAACAAAATATTTTCACTGACTGTGTTAAAGATTGAATCCCATATTAGAATATATATATTTTAAAAATATACCATTATTATACTAAAGTGATTAGAATTGTTTTTTTAAAAGTTCATGTTTCAAGTTATAATGCTTAACAAAAAGTATTTTAGAAAAAAAAAAGAAAAAATTCCTACAAAATTTTTGATAGATGTTATTGTACAATGTTCTTAGCTATTTTCTGTTGTCTAAGATGTTTACAGTAATGTACATTAAGAGACATTCATTATGTACTACGTCTGAAAGAAACAATGTTATTATTATAAACTGAGCAATTAACCATAAATATATTTAAACATTTTTTGAAAAATATTATGTATGTTAAATTTAGATTATTTTTCACTGTCTTCCCTCACACACATAAAAGACATTATACAGAATAATCAACTCATCCAGGGGGAATAAAGCAATCAAATTATTTAACAAATAATATTTAACTTTTATGAGAAGAATTTTGCCTTAGTCAATGGGTTTAGGTGATGGCTAAGATATGTTTGTGTGAAAATAAACAAATTTGACCATTTTAAGCATTCTTTTAACATTAAGAAAGACCTTTATATTTCTTTTGAACTTTTTAAAATTTCTAATGTGGTGGAAATTATTTACATAAAAGAGAAAAAGATTTTTTTTTTTTGACAGAATTTCACCTCCTCACCGGCTTCAACCTACCTCACTCCTGGGCTCAAGCTATCCTCCTGACTTAGCCTCCTGAGTATCAGGGACGATAAGCGTGGGAAACCAGGCTGGGCTATTTTTTCCTGTTTATAGTAGAGTCTCCATCTCCTCTTCTTAAGCAATCTTTCTGGCTTGGCCTCCCAGAGGGCGAGGATTATAGGCATGAGCCATTGCACCTGGGCCCATTAAAAATATCTTGACCTTCATGACCTTAAACAGAAAAGGTGATGATAGGAAACCATTTTTAAAAGCAAATGAATAAATACCATAGATATGTTCAGTCATGTAAAAAAGGCAGAGAACTAAGGTTTTAATTGTAGGTGTAGGATTCATATTTCAGTAATCACAGGGTCAATTTTTCTTTATGGGGTTAAGAGTATTTCTAATTATTCATATTCTGAAAAATAAATGAAGCAGGAGCTTTATTCAAAGTAGAAGTGTATATCATATTTATTTATAAAGAGTATGATGCATTGCTCTAATAATATACGTTTATATTCACAAATTTTTATCCCTTGCTACCAACAAATTCATGGTATTTCAAAGTTATAAACTACAAAGGTAAAATAAGAATCCAAATTCTATTACAAGAAAACAGTGGGATGCTCCAAAATAATGAATAAAGCAGACGAAAATGCACATCTACATTAGTGGTTAAAGTATCAAGTTCTTTGGCATTCCTGGGTATGAAATGGGATTTTTCTGTGTGTATAATTTGCATACAGACATTTTTTTCTTAGTAATACCCCACTATAAATTTTTATCTCAAGAATCCATCTAACATTTATCAAATCTTCAAATGTGTTAGTTGTTGCTTTTCTCGTAAGGTTATTTTGGCCTAACTTTGGGAATCCTAGTAGTAAATGCAGCATACCGTTCCAAATGAAAAAGGTTTTCCTAAGGACAAAGTCTTCATAATTGTTCAATGGGTTTAAAGTTTCAGCTATGCTAGATAAATAAGTTGTAGAGGTCTCTACACAACATAGGGCTATGGATAATGATGCAATATTATGCACCCTAATTTTTTTAAGAGGGAAGATCTCATGTTACGTGTTCTTACTACACAAACACAGCCCACCTCCATCTTCCAACACACACACAAGGGACCCAAGGAATCTTGGAAAATGTTGAATGTGTCTTTTACCTCAATTATGACGATGGTATCACAAGAGTTGGTTTGTATATGCCTTAACTTATCAAATTATACACTTTAATTTGTATGGGCCTTTATAGATCAATTATGCCTCAATAAAGCTGCTAAAAATATAAAAAATATATAGAAATAAATCTTCATTCAAACTCCAATTATTGTTCATTGACATAAACATTCATCTGGACCAGAGAAGAACCAAGCAAGGTAAGTGAGAAAGGTAGGTATGGCATCTCTAGTTAGGATAAATGACCAGATAATCATCACCAGATTATCTGAGTTAGAATTCTTGGGCAATTGGCACTTGCAGATCATGTGACTTTAGGCTGATTACTTAATTTCACTGAGCCCCAGGTGCCTCATTTCTAAAATGGGAATAAAAAAATAACAATATCTATGTTAGGGGTATTAAGGATTAGATGACATAATACACATAATGCAATTAAATGTAACTTTATACAATTCTAGTATGAAAGTGCTCAATAAATATTAGTTATTATGATCTCCTAGGAGGGCTCATTCTTTTTTTTTTTTTGCATACTGTTTTTTTTTTTTTTTGATCATAGCTGTGTAAATTAATGCAATCATGGGCTAAGTGTGGTGTTTTCATATACAATTTGAAATATTTTCATCAAACTTGTTAACATAACCTTCATATCATTTTCTTAGTTATTTTGTTAAGACATTTATATTCTACTTTTAGAAAGAGTCACTTGTACCCTTGTAAGATAAACCATAGAAGTGATCCCACCAATCATCCTCCCTCCCACCATCTACCCCCCCATATTCTTAGACTATAATTAAGTTATAGCTTTTATATGAAAGCTATAAATTAGTTTCATAATAGGACTGAGTACACTGGATACTTTTTCTTCCATTCTTGAGATACTTTGCTAAGAAGAATATGCTCCAGCTCCATCCATGTAAACAGGAAGGAGGTAAAGTCTTCACCTTTCTTTAGGGCTGCATAATACTCCATGGTGTACATATACCACAGTTTATCGATCCTTTGTGGGATGATGGGTACTTCTTCTATGACCTAGCAATTATGAATTGGGCTGCAATAAACATTCTGATACAAATATCTTTGTTGTAATGTGATTTTTGGTCTTCTGGGTATATACCTAATAAAGGAATTGCAGGAACAAATGACAGGTCCATTTTTAGTTCTCTAAGTGTTCTCCAGATGTCTTTCCAAAAGGAACATAT
>NW_003852404.1:13376461-13401135 GCF_000181295.1 Otolemur garnettii | reverse complement strand
AGATTTTTATATGTCTGGGAATAAAGTTTCTTGTAATATTCATTAAGAATTTTTTGAATTTCTAAGGGGTCTGTTGTTATTTCATCTTTACCATTTCTGATTGATGAGATTAGAGATTTTACTCTTTTTTTCCTGATTAGGTTGGCCAAAGGTTTATCTATTCTATTGAACTTTTCAAAAAACCAACTTTTTGATTTATTTCTCTGTTGTATAATCCTTTTGTTTTCAATTTCATTTAATTCTGCTCCAATTTTGGTTATTTCTTTTCTTCTGCTGGATTTGGAATTTGAATGTTCTTCCTTCTCCAGTTGTTTGAGATGTCCCATTAAGTTGTTAACTTCCTCTCCTTCTGTTCTCTTGAGGAAGGCTTTCAGTGATATAAATTTTCCTCTTAGGACTGGACTGACTGCCTTGCGGTATCCCAAGGGTTCTGATAACTCGTATCTTCATTATCGCTTTATTCTAAAAATTTGGTAATTTCCTTCTTGATCTCATCTCTGGCCCATCTATCATTCAGCATAAGGTTATTTAGCTTTCCTGTTTTTGTATGGGTCTGCAGATTCCTGTTGTTACAGAGTTCAACTTGTATTCCATGATGGTCTGAGAAGATGCATGGGATAATTTCTATTCTTTTAAATTTACTGAGGTTAGACTTGGAGGGCTCATTCTTAACATTTCACATCTAAGCATTTTATTCTCTTGGTTGTTAAGGATTACAACAATGATAATGACAATTATAAATTATCTGCTCTGAAGTGAATTGCCTAGAATCTGACATGTACCAGCTGTGACTTTGTAAGGGTCCCTCAACCTCCTGAAGCCTCCGTTACCTTTTGTGTAAAATGGAGAATAACAGTGAGACCTAAACTCATATAGTTTGGTGAAGTGTAAAGTATCAACGTATTTAAAGTGGTATACAATTTAGTGTACATAATTATCAGAGACTACATTCTTTAATTAAAAAAAAAATACACTTTTTTTGAACTTCAAATTGTTTTTTCCCTGACAGAAAAACATCATCTGAAATTATCTGTTACCTTCATTTCAATAAGAATAAAAAGTCTTAGCTATTTTGGCCTAACTTTGATTTTTAATTATTCTGTACAGTAGGGTGGCAACATTGTATTAAATCAATTAATCTTAAAAAAAATGACAACTTCAGAAGTGTTCTATCAAAAACACAAAATTATGGGAAAAATAGAAACTTCCTTACTAAATATGAAATAAAATATTACTTAACATTTAAAAATTTACGAATATGTACCACGACACTATATAAAAACACATGAGATCCTAGTATAAGAATAATCAAAAATAAGAATAAAATTTCTCTCTTTTGAGATGTTCCATGTAAGAATCCACAGAGACATGAAAGAAGGGAAACAGCTATAACAACAAAAAATAAGCAGCCAGCAATTTACATGAAAAAGCTAGACGGAAAAGAACCACTGTGAAGAAAATAAAAGAAATATTATAAAGATGTGCATTGCAAATAAAGAACATATTTAAATGCCATCTTGAGAAGTAATTCAAAATCATATTTAATACTGTAACAAATTTTTTGAGAGGCAATTATAGTCCATTGCATGCCTGCCTATTATGCTGACCATTTAAGTGGGCAGAACTGTTCGAATAGTTTTCCACTTTCCTTCATCATGACTGGGCCCCACTATATTTAACTGAGTGCTGATTATCACCTTTCAAGAAATCTCTTGCCCAGTGCATTATTTTTCCCCCTTCTGTCTTTCATTTGTGAGCTAACTTGAGCTATTCAATAGAGAATAGTGTGGATGTAAGATAGCACACCTTTTCAGCTTATTCTACAGTCCGAGACTTGTCAAGCTTGGTAGTGATTTGCATTTTGGTTCTATTATAATGTGAATATTTCTGGTCATTATTTACTGAAAAGAATTAACATTAAGATACGGACAAGCAAGGCATGCCAATAGGTATTTTCTGTAACTCTTGAGAACCCAAGCCCTGGCTCTCACGATACCAATAACCTGTATTCTCTTATTTGGATTCTTTGCCTTGAATCTTTATTTTTCCCCTGAATCTAAGGTGCAAATAATGACAGAGAAACACTTTGCTTATTATCACTAATTATACCAAATTGGTTATAATATCATGAAGTGTATAATTGGAATAGTATAGATCTGTTTAATTATTTCACTCAAATCATTCTAATTTTTGATACATATTAAAATCTTTAACCCAATTTATATTTTTGTTCATATTTATTAAGTCAAAAATAAATGAGATTGTTACTTTTTTCAGCAGTGTTTTTTTTTACTATTTTAGATCATATTCATAATTTTACTTCATTTAGATGATACACGAAATGCACATTTATTTTTTAAGGATAAAAATAATACAGCTACCCCATAATTTTACATTTCAGAGATAATCACCTATATTTATTCTGATATTTTCAAATGAGTTCTACAACTCTTTTAATGCTTTTTTTTGTCACTAAAAGAGACATAATATATTTTTCTTTCAATAAAGAAATATCTGTATCATCATTTCAACAATAGGTATCATACACTGTTAAGATTAAGTCAAAACTGTTCTTAGGCATGTTGTTATTGCACTCAATGGTCATAAGTCACCTGTTGAATTGAACAAAATTTGCCCTGCAGATGCCTCCTATTTGAGGCCTTACATTACAGATTGCCTCCTAATTTAGTACTTAAGACAACTGGAAACCTGATTAAGGACTACATTTTGTAAAAACTAGCTGATGCTCAGCCAGTCTCAGCGCCCAGCTTGGGTCAGTCTCTGGCAACAACTGATTCTGAGTAAATTCAAGTGAGGTAAATGCTGAGCTGGAACCAGTCAAGCTATCTCTGCACCTCTCTTCCCTTTCCACCTGTAAATGCTTCCTACCCACTTCATATGCCTGAGTTTTCTCAGCCTCTCTGGTTCTGAGAGTTGTTTGATTCAGAAATTTTCTTTCTTTAGTTAAACTCTGATAAATTCAGTTTCTTTCTTTAGTTAAACTCTGATAATTTTTCTAAAGATTTTTTTTCTTTTAACACACCTTGTGAGGTAGGTGGGCATAACTATTAGCATCATTTTATTCTCTTTTGCAGATAAACAAGCTAGCTGAGAGCTGAGATAGGGTAAGAACTCAGCTTGGTATAGTAAATATGAAAATGATAATTTGAAGGCAGAAGGTCTGAATCTTTCTCCAGTACAGTTAAAGCGGTGACTATTTAAAGCCACCTAATATTTGATTGTAGGTCAAAAGTATGACTACAATTGATTGCATTTTATTTGAAACAAAATTGTTATTGTAAATAATTTTAAATCTTTTGCCATCAGAAAGTATAATATTTTCTTTAAGTTTTTCAGATTCTATAATGTAGATATATTTTACCTTTTAACTTAATTTTACCTCTCAAATTATAACTCAGTTAAATTGATAATTCCAGTTCCTTGGTAAATTTAATTGTTTTTCTGTGAATGCATTTTTGGAGTTTTCAAGTTTTTATAAGTTTGACCTTATCTTTTTGGTATATCTGATTTCTCCTTCACTTTTAAAAAGATGTGTACACTGACTTTTCTTTCTTTCCTGAGAAATATAAACTATACTTGTTTAGAGCAAATAATCACTGATTATGAATTATCTATCTGTAGCCAACTTTTGGTGTGATGTCTAAAAATATAATGGACTATATTAAAAAATAAAAAGGGCAGATATAAAGGCAATGTAACAGAAGGAAATATAAGTGATCAGTATAAGTGATTAAGCTTTGCATGTCTGTAAATGTAGTAGTTTTGTAAAATTGAAAATTCCCTTATTTTATAAGGCAAAGCAATGAAAATAAACTAATACATATCTGGGAGGAGGTATTAATTAACAGGATAATTCTGAAGTTTATCTAGTAAAGTGAGAAATCGATACATAAAATCATGGAAATTCAGGGAAAGTGGGATTAATAAGAGAGATACTTCTAGCAGAAAATAAAGCATGATATGTGTATAAGGCTACAGTAATATTTACATGAGATAATTTGTGAAATTGATACTGCTAGAAGTTATTCTATTACTATAGATGGTGATGGGAAAAGCTATTAGACATGCAGAAATAATAATAGTGGTAATGTTTTACCACTACATTTATCATAATGCCAGATTATGTTTACATTCTACTCAAATTTAGGTCTAAGTATCCTCATAAGTTTGGCTTGAGATGGCATTTCTAAGAATACCACAAAAGCTAGAAAGCTATTATTGTCTATGTAATACTTAAATACTTCTCTGTTTTTTTTTAAAGAGAAAGTTAGCAGTTCAATGTCATACTTTAAAAAACTGCATAACATCTGTCAAAGGCTAATGAAGTAATAAAAATATATAGTAGTTAGATATAAAAATAATAAAATGTAGTCCCAGCTACTTGGGAGACTGGGGCAGGAGAATCTCCTGAGCCCAGGAATTAGAGGTTGCTGTGAGCTGTGTGACGCCATGGCACTATACCTAGAGCTATAGAGTGAGACTTTGTCTCTACAAAATACATAAATTAATAAATTAATAAAATAAAAATAATAAAATGAGATAAACATCTCTACATTAAAAAGGAAAGCAATTAATTGAACTAGCATTTCATATAAAATAAATGCAACATGCGACAAGTATATGAAAGCTGTTACATAATTAAGAAGTTCAAATCAAAACCTGAAGAGACCCTAGCATTTATTTATCAGATTGTCATGTTTTGAAAATTTTATCAATTTTATACATTTGTGCAGACAAAACATATCAAAAGAAGCTCGTCATGTATTTTGGAAAGTCGTATAAATTAGTTGGAGGACTCCCGGTGGTCCAGAGGTGGATATCAGAGAACGACCTGAGTAGTAAGTCTTCGCACACAGAGTGCTGGTAGACAACTTAGCCCACGTCATCTCAGGACAATGTCCGTAAACAAGTACATCAGCACTGGCCTCAGCTGTTGGAGTTCCAGGGAGGTCCATGCTGGGGAGAAGTCCCAAGGGTGGGAGATTGGAGTCACTAACCCTCCTGGCTTGCGTTTCTGGGCCCACGCAAGAAAAGGAACTTGTGGGTTACTTTTTTAAACCTTACATATTGGGAAGACTGAGGCACTAGTCCCAGTGTTTAAAAATCTGTCCTCAAATGTCAGATTAACATATCAAGATCTCGCAAGAACCTATGTCTTTCGAATTGTAAAGTCCATTAGAAGTCCAACCAAAGAACAAAGAAACATTAGCCTCCCCCTTTTTTTTTTTTTTTTTTTTTTAACAGGATCTTGCTTTCTTGCCCAGGCCAGAGTGCAGAGACCTGATCATGGCTCACTGTAAGCTTGACTTCCTGGACTCAAGCAATCCTTCCTTCTTAGCCTTCTGAATAGCTGTGACTACAAGTGCACACCACTAACCCTGCTTAATTCACAGAATGATTTTTAAAGACAAGGTCTTACTATGTTACCCAGGCTGCTCTGAAACTCCTGGCCTCAATTGATCCTCCAGCCTCGGCCTCCCAAGGTGCTGAAATTACAGGTGTGAATCACCATGCCTGGCCAATATTTCTTTTGATAAATGGCTCTCTCAGAGGCAGTTATTCCTCAGTTGAACCAGATAGGAGCAAAATACTTCTCTCTGTTGCATGGATCTAAAGTACACAACAATTTTCTTTAGGACATAAAAGACCCCTGATTTGAAGGTTTTGGCTTGCTTTCTTCTCTCTTTTCACTATATGTTGGAAAATGATGGTGGATAACAATATTTGATAGTAGCAATTGGGGGGGGGAGACCTAATGGTACCAAAATTTCTTCTTGAGTAGGTCCTTGGTCTCAGTGATTTGAAGAATGAATCCATGGACCACAGATCAGTGGTAAAACAGGATTCATTTTACAGAAAAGAATACAAAACAAACAAAGAAACAACAAAAACAACAACAAGAAAACCCCACCAAATCTCCCGGCAAAGAGAAAAACCCAAATGGGAAGAAATCTCTCTCTCTGCCTGCATTCATTGTCTAAGGGTATATATAGTGGCATGGTTCCCTTGTAGTTACACTAGGCCAGAACTTTGTAACAAATGAATAGCTTCAGTCCCTTCTGCTGGGGCAAGATGAATGAAGCATTAATGAATGGATACAGTTTCTTCTGCTGGGGTAAGATGAATGAAATATTAATGAATGGATACAGTCCATTCATGAAATTGTCCAGGCCTAGGAAATGAAGGGTCCCCTGAATGGGAGAACGCTGTATCATCCTTGGGTCTGTGAAATGCTCACAGGGGGAGTAGTGCAGAGAGAAGGGCTCTCTAGGTCCAAGGGTGGTTCTGGAGCTGGTACCAGCAGCAACACAGGATGTGCCATGCTCTCCCTCAACTAACTAGGGATCCTGGAGCTTCCTCTGTTCTCTTGGTTCTCCAGCTCTGCCTGCCCTCTTCTGCTGCACCAGCTCCACCAGGGCAGAGATGCAGACGTATGCATGGCAGGTCCTCCCAGAGGGCTGGTGCTGACCAGGCCGGGGTGCACCAGCCCTGTATCAGCAATTAATAGCTGGCCCAGTAATTTTTGGCTCTCTTTAGAGTATGGAGGACTCAACAATGCTTTTCTTCAGCTTTGGCCTCTGGTTAATAATTCTGTCAACTGGTTAATAATTCTGTCAACTACTCAAAATCCAGAGTAACAGGAAAAATCTTGATCAACATGTCACTATGTTGATCTATTCAGAGTCTGAAAGACAAATAACATGAACCGAAGAGTCTGAGGAAGAGGATGAGAGTCTTAATTTTCAACATTTAGTATACAACAGTTTTCCTACTTTAACTCTTGTAATAATTGCATGTTTTACTTGTAATTTCAGAAATTGGGGCAAGAGGAATGCAAAGGGAAAAAATGTCTCACTGGAAAATATTTTCTTGAAGTAATCTCTATTTTTACCACTAAACTTCCATCTGAAATTATTTATAATATACCTGGAATATTAGAAGTATTAGCAGTGACAAAAATATCCATATAAACTTAATGGGGGGGGGTAAGGATAGCACTTGAGTGTAGTATAGGTTGCGTGATGAACACAGGGACCTTCACTACTAGGCTCTGTTGTCAAATTTGCTTGTCAATAGGCCTGTTCACCAGTCTGGTTTTTCTTGAGAGTTTATATTTGCTTTCCTGACTTCTTTGTGTTCCTTAATCTCTACCTTGCTTGTTGCTACATTTTGTATTGGCATGGCACTAGATTACTGTCAAACATTTTCTACCTAGACATTAGCTTGGTGACTCCCTGCCATGTTCACACTTTGTGTGAGTGGACCCTGCTAGGAGACAAAAATCAACCAAGTCTCGGAGGAATGTTTTTAATTCATGACTAAAGCCACTCTATCTTTGAAAAATTCTGCTCCCACTAGGAGGAAATATTTTATTCACCAACTACATTTCCTGGTGATTGCAATGACATAAGAACCAAATGCAGGTGAATGAGAGTAGCAGAACAATGTTCCTCTCTTATGTTCATGTTGACTGTTGCCTGTCTGGTACACTAACCCATGCAGCTGGTATTTTACATTCACTGATTTAAAAAAAAAAGAAAAGAACTGACAATTATCTAGACAGGAGTAAAATGTGTTCTGAAATTGGATGTATTTGTTGTTTCGCTAATGACATGCTGAAAGATACACATTGGATCTGTGTGACTTTATAAAAAGTAGGCAAAAATAAGCCCAGGAATCAATGATTCTTAAGAATAAGATAAATATTACAAAATAAAATTTCCTTGAAAATTAAGGTTGTTGATATTTCCCAAATATTTGGAATGCACAGAGGAATGATGTGGCCATAAGTAGAGACATGGAGAAAATATTTACTATCCATACACTGTTTTTTAGGTTAAATGGAGGAAATGTAACAATATTTCCCTTATTGTTAGTCAACTAACAATGTAACTGTGAGCACAGTTACATAAAATAATATACTTGTTATTCTTAGGGATAATTTTGGACTCTGTGCTTATTTTCACTTCCTTTTTATAAAGTCACACAAATTCAATGTTTACCTGTCAGTGCCCCACTAACAAAACAATAAAGGCATCCAACTTTAGAGCACACTTTGTCAATGTCTACAGTCCATTCTTTTCGTTTCTCTTTATCAGTTTATATATAGCAGAGCTCTATGGTTTAGTGTGTGTGAAATTTTTAAAAGTGTTTTTATAAGAAAATTTAAACAGGAGGCTCTCACCTCACACAGTTCTGACACAATTTTTTTACCACCTTTATTTCATAAAATCAGTCCCCCCAAATAATGGCTGAAATTTGTTATCAAGTTGTATTAACTGCGATTAGTTGCATAAAGCACAAATTTCACTGCTAGCTCCTCCGTCTACACATCACTTCATAAATACCCTACCCATCATGATCACTGATAATCATCCACTTCAAAGGCTGGCGGGAAAGGCCGCTGATCGTTCTGTACTCAATGCTGAAAAGACGCGTGTGTGTCACTGAGTTGTCTTCTGGTCTCCTGGTGACCAACCCAAGTGACATTTTATAAATTGGATAATTGAAAGTGAGAATTGGCCTAAAATGATAAAAGTTCTACAAAGGAAAAGAAAAGTGATAACACGGGAAGTGAAATTCCAACAGAAATAGAATTATACAAGAAATGATTGCCCATGGGAATGCTTGTTGACCCTGGCTATTTTAGAAAGTTTTGACACACAATCAGAGAAATTTAGAGAAGATTCTGAAGAGGCAATTGGTTCTTTGCCTACTCTTCTACCCTGTGTTCCAAAATGAGGAAAGTGGTGGTGAAAAGACAAAGATGTTTCGGAGGGAGGGATGGCAGCCAAAATTTCAATTTGTAGGAACTCTCGAGCATGTTTCACAGTAATGAAAGCTCAAACTTTAAACCATTAAACAGTTGATCCAACCTTAGAAATGAATACAATAGATCACCAAGGCGTAGAAAGATGCACTTTGTACTTTCTAAGTTATACAATGAAAGGACGGTAAAAATGTGCAAATTACTCTCATATATGGTGTTAAGTGTGTATCTATGTGACAAATAAATAAAATGTATTAATTTTCAATGTTTTTAAAGAGTTTGATCTGTCCAGGAAAATAGATGAGTAGCTGGAAATTTTTCATGAAAAGCTATTAAAAAGAAACAAATTTGATTTTATGGCTTGCCCTTGCTGGACACAGAGTGAGAACCCGACTACCAAGTAAAAGTGAAAATCTGGTTCTAAGTCCAACTGAATGTAAAGAAATAACTAAATGAACTATGACCACAAAAATCATCTATAGATTCATCCAGGTACTCTTGGAACAAAATTTAATTTTCTTGATAATTTTAATGATGTCTTCATCCCAGCTGAGTTTTGCAGTACCGCTGTTTTAGTGCCCTCTGGGAGAAAGATTAGAAAGCGTAGACAGGAATTCACTTCTGCCCCTGTAAACCATTTGTTGTTACATGTTATCTTTAATAGACTTCAGTTGCAGTTTTGATATTTTAAATACTAAAAATGTCCACACTTGAAAGATTACTTGTATTCAATAAGCACCTGGATAACATATATTTGCCTCGTTAATCCAACTTGATAATAGGTAGTGGATGCGCAGCGAAATCCTGCCCCCTCAATGTCTCAGTGGAGCAAAGCTACATTACTTTCAGTGAACTCCAATGTATGTAAGAAAATTCTTAATTTCTAAGTATTTTCTCCTCATTAAACCATTCTGTAGCAGATCCAATATTTTGGATACAATAGATGCTTAAGTTCTTTGAAAAATGACTTCAATACACCTTATATTAAATTGCAAATTGCAAAAGTATGATGGACTTCAGATCATTGGAAGCACATCAGTACTTATGTTCTGCACAAATACTAGTTATGACCAAAAAGTCGTGAAACTGCCAAGGTTTTGACTTATTTTTCTTCATATTAATCATGATCCTAAGCCCTTTTTTCCCTTCTAGGATTAAAAATCATTCTGAGTAAAGTATTTGAAATTGCTGAAGAAAAACTCTATATTTTAAGATGCAAAATACCTTACAAGATCTTGTCCAGTTTCTTCAAACTGAGGAATTGTGTGTCAGCCAAGTCCTTTACAGGCTTTTGAAACAAAATTTAATTTTCAGCTTTTAACTGTTCAGTGAATTAATTCTAATGTTTATACAATGTACCTGTTGAATATCAGTCAGATAAGTAAATTGCATCTAAAAATAAAATATATGATTTTTAATTAGATTTGTTTGCATAAAATTCCTGCAATGGTTTTGATCTTTGATAAATATTGTAACGTTCAGCGTCCTAAAGGTTGATAGATGCCCTAATAAAACCAATACAAAATGTTCTAATCAGAAGTTGAAGGATTCTCCATTAATCTAAGCTGTGCTTTTGTTTCTATTCCCTTTGAGTTTTTTAATAGAAGTAGTGAGTAGAAGAAAAGCATTTAGTTTTGTTATATTTGGTGGAACACCAGCTCCCTGCATTATAATGAAATGTCAGTCCTCCAGCTATTTCCACCAGGGAAAGGGCTCTAGACTCATTTATAAGGGCAGCAGGGAAGCCAGCTGTGCTGGTTAAGGCACATGCCACTACTTCAGTGAGATAGAATCTAACACTTGGATGGGGCATCCTGACAAAACAAGGGGTTCCTACTGAATTTTTAAAGAAGATGTAGGTTTAATTTCCTTGAGAAAAAGACATGATCTCTGTAAACACATCCTTCTACACTGACACAATATGGAAATTCGTGGAAAGCCAGGATTTAAACCTCTACTTATGCTGCACCACTAAGTTATGTCAGAGAATGTGCAATAGGCAACTGGTATGTTATTTCTGCTTAGTGTTTAATTGAACAAATGAACTTTTTATAACCTTTGAAATTTGATGGCACATATATGTTCATATTTTGCAGAGCTAAGTTCACATGCTATTGAACAAAATTATTTCTGAATAAAAATCATCTGTGAGTTGTCCTAATTCATGCTGCTTTTTCTTACTTTTAAGTGTATATTCCTAACAACAAGTCAAAATAAATAGACGATTATAACCCTTGCCAGGGTTGTAAACCTTAATAGAGTTCATAAACTTTTTTTTTGGCCAGGGCTGGGTTTGAACCCACCACTTCCAGTGTATGGGGTCAGTGCCCTACTCCTTGAGCCACAGGTGCTGCCCCCAAAACTTTTTGTAGAAGAAATCTTTGATGGCAAAGAAAATACACTAGAAAGTTATAGTGAAAAGATGAAGGATGAATTCCTGAACTTTTGTTTCAAAAGCCTGTAAAGCACTTTGCTGACACACAATTCCTTGAACAGTTTGAAGAAACTGGACACGATCGCTTACGGTATTTTGCGTCTTAAAAAATAGAGACTTGTTCAGCAAATTCAAACACTTTATCAGAATTCGTTTTAATCATAGAAGGGGAAAAAAAGGTATAGGGCCATGTTTAATATGAGGAAGAATAAGGTAAAACTTAGTAGAGTCTACGACTTTTTGGTCATAACTAGTATTTGTGCAGATCATAAGTACTGATGTGCTTCCGATGATCCGAAGTCCATCGTGCTTGTACAATTTGCAATTTGATATCAGGTGTACCAAAGTCATTTTTCAAAGTACTTAAGCATCTGTTGTATCCAAAATATTGCATCTGCAAGAGAATGGTTAATGGGGAGAAAATACTTAAAATTAAGAGTTTTCTTACGTACATTGGAGTCCACTGAAAGTAATGAAGCTTTGCCTCACTGAGACATGGAGGGGGCAGGATTTTGCTGTGTTTCTACTACCTATTATTAAGTTGGATTAACTGGGCAAATATATGTTATCCAGGTGCTGATTGAATACAAGTAATGTTTCAAGTGTTGAAGTTTTTATTATTTAAAATACCAAAACTGCAACTGATGTCTCATGAAAGATAACATGTAACAACCAATGGTTTACAGGGGCAGAGGTGAATTCCTGTCTACATTTTGTACTCTTTCTCTCAGAGGGCTCTAAAGCAGCTGTACTGCAAAACCCAGCTAGGATTATGACATCATTAAGATTATCAAGGTGTTGTTGTTATGAAAGATAATGCAAATGATATAGGGCAGAAAAATAATATCTTTTCATTCCTGTCCACAGGGTTCAAGGCTGTGACCCCCAAACAAAAGACAGCTTAATAAGTGAAAAGAACAAAGAGTGTATTTGATGTCAGTTATGAAAAGTAATTATACTGTGCATTCTTATGTTTTAGATTGTATGCTCTCTAAATCATTATTTAAGCAGTAATGTTTCTATTGGATAATATAGACTGGTCAGCAAAACGCATTACAGGCTTTTGAAACAAAATTTAGAATTTAATCCTCTAATTTAATTTCTAATTCAGAATTTAAAAATAACAGTATATACATATTGCCAAAATTATGGAATGTCATTGTTTTGGACTGAACTTTTGTTCCAGACGTCAGTAGACCAAACCAAAATAGAATTATACGTGCTGAATTCCACATAATCAAACTAAAATTTTAAAGAAGCAGATACCTGTTTTAAAACACCACTTTTTCCTAAAACAGATCAGTTTACATGAATCAGTTTACTAAGGATTCCTCTCTGCTTTAACCTTTATAAAATATAAACTTAATATTAACTAATCTTTTTTCCCCTAATATCCTGTTTTGTTGCTCCTACTGTTCAAAACCCACTGTTCATAATTGCCCACGGGGGTCTTTCATACTCTTTTTGAGAATAGAGGCTGTCCTATGAAGGATTGCAAATGAAAGCCAATTAAATCTATAAGTAAATCTATTGTATTTTTCTATTTTGGCAGTTTATGCGTATATATACAAATTAGTTATATTTTAAGAAAAAATGAATAATATGGCCAAAAATTTAGTTACTGGAAATATTGAGCCTGTTTTTATCATTCATTTAAATATTCTTTTGTAAAGTAAATGCAACCAAGAGTATAGTTTATATCATACTGAAAAGCATTTTTACCCTTAAATATGTTTTTCTTTACATATTTTGGGATGCCTTTTTACAGAGCTAGCAAACAGAAGCAGCACCCTGCAGAGCTACCTTCTGTAAGAGATTTGGGTCTGTAGAGAATCTGCAATGATGCAGCCAGACTTTGGTAGATCTCGGAAAAATTATCTCAGTGTCTGAAACATTTAAAAGTTTGAATGAATAATTCTCCATCTATTCATTCTGAGGGTTCCTGCCTGTGAATTTTCATCTACTTAATAACACAAACACATTTCCTATCCAAGCCTCCCCACCTCTCCTTCTAATCACTCTCACCTGTCATGTTGACCACTTGGTTTTGGTCATGCTCTGAGCCCTCACTGTTTCTGTATCCTCAAGATGGTGTACAAGCTTCTTTACCCCATTAGCAAATTGGGGATAATCTTCTGTGATTGCCTCTCTATACATGTTAACATATTTGTATGTTATTTCCCTTAGTAATTTCCCATTTGTCAGTTAATTTGCAAGAAAACTTCAGAGGGCAAAGTGGAAGTTTTTCATTAGTCCCTAAAATACCAAGCAATCCATTAGGTAGTGTGTTTACATCTGGCTTTATAAGGAGCCCTTTAGGTATCTTATTGTAATTGAATCCAAACCACTAATTATTCTTTATTTCTCATGTTGAAAGTGTCAACATAAAAATTTAGTTATGATATTTCTTCTCTCTCTATGAATGTTATACCATAACTCTATATCAGGGGTCCTCAAACTTTTTTAAACAGAGAGCCAGTTCACTGTCCCTCAGACCGTTGGAGGGCTGGACTGTGGCCCCAGGATGAGTTGGCTGCTAAGCAGGACAGGCAGTGGTAGCAAAAACACCCGGCAGGACAGAGAAATGTCCATGGTAAGCTGCATGTGGCCCATGGACTATAGTTTGAGGACTCCTGATCTATATGATCAAATTCTTTTTTTGTACAAAAGTTTTATGAAGTGCAATTGTAATTTTTGGCAATTTCATGTCCATGATTTGGAATTATGCCCTGCATTAAATGTATGTGTATGATTTACTTGAATACTAAAGACATGTGTAAATGAAATGATCATATTTCCATTTGAGAGCATGTGTGTTTTCATTGACTATTCTAGTATATGTTTTTAAAAATTATATCAGAAATAATATAAAGCATCTAAAAATATCTACTGCCATTTTAAAACGAAAAAGTTGTCTACGATTACTTAAGACATTTCTTTTGCTTAATAGCTCCACACTAAAATTTGATGATATAATTCTCTATAATTATGTGTAAATTTCAAATCACTGTGTGGGTTTCTCTACACGAGTATATTAAAATGCTGACTATGAATGCAACCTAAGCATTGTGTATCTTGAATTTTTAGTGCTACAGCATTTGCATTTGAGCAATGAAAATAATCAACTTAATTTGCCCTCCTAGAGTGTATGGAAGTGGCTTTGATTAGTCTATTGAAAGCTTGTGTTTTTCCCCTTGAGACTGGATGCAGGGGGTAGAATTGCCAACATGATGCTACACAGTGGGTATCAGGGTGTCAAGGCCATGCTCAAGTTGCCTACAGTGAAGACAAAAGAGGAAGACATTGACTAGAAGGGAACAAATGGTTTACAGTTGGAGCTGCGTGTACATCTTTCTTCTGTAAATAATTTACCCATGCTATTGGGTTATAATCATTAATGAACAGGTTTTTCTCTCATTGTTTCTTCTGCGTATTTTTGCACATAACCATTCAAAAGCATTCAAATAAACAATACTCAATGCTCAAGCAGGGTTGCCCTCCTTGATGCAGGTTCCCTCCACCTGGGGTGAGTCACAGGCTACATTTTTTTGGCCTAAGCAGGCTGGTAAACAAATCTGATCAATGTTCCGTCTGAATCACCACTCCCTGGGAAGAGCAGAATGCCCAAAACATGACCACATTCCTACACCGTGGCAGTTTTAAATTAATTTTGCCTTTGGCACCAATAGCTGTGACATATGTTTTAGACATGCATTTGATTTCCCCAAACTCCCAGGCCTACAAGGAAGGAGCTATGATTAGAAGCTGTATGCAAACCCCTAGACAGAAAGCCAAAAGCAGCAACCTACTCAGGACCCCACACATGTGTCGGAGGCTTAGCTTTCCTCTTATCTATAATAAAATCTATCCTGTCACTTACTCGTGGTCATTCTCTGATTCCTGAGACCAGGGACTCCGCACGGAAATTCCAGTAACATTCTCACACCTCAACATATTCTCTAAAGTTTATTGAAATGACTGACAACAGATAGGTTAGTGAATAAAAAGCCACACAAATTTAGTAACAGGTATGGACATGGGAGGGGTCACAAACGTGAGGCTCAATGAAGGGCCGGATGATGGAGCTTAAAAAACCCTTTCAATAACAGAGAACTAGGGGGCTGTAAGTAATTATAGAAAAATAGTAAATAATTTTTAGGGAAAGTGAATGAACCTAAATTTTTTTGGAAAAAAAGTTCCTCTGAGCTCTGGGGAGTTTGGCAGGAAGGTAAGGGGTGAGAAATTCACTGTGAACAAAGGTTGACTATTTGTGCAGATAAAGTTTCTGCGTTAATCTCTTGGCTAGGCCCCCAGAAGAATAAATACAAGGCATGTCTATCTGAGCATGGTGAAATCTTTTAGTCTCTTCTCCTTTTCTACTGGTTAATTTGTTGTGTTTATTTGATAAGATCACTGAGTAGGAGGTCTTAAGCCAAATGAATTACTCTGGGAAAAAATGTCCCTAAGTCAGTTGAAGAGATACCAGAAATACTCCCTGTTCTTAGGAAAAGAAAGAGGATCAGAGAGGCAGGGGGCCAAGGGTAAGCAGAGTGATATCTTGGTTCTGAGGCTTATTGCTAAGGTCTACTTGTTTCAGTTCAAAGTGTACAGCATGCCAAGGTACCAGCTTTGCAGGTATTGTCTTCTGTGCCTGAATACATTGGAATCCAAAGAAGGTAATAAATATACACAAACCCACATTGATAGAAATAAGTGGTACAATAACAAAATGGAAATAAGAGATAAATCTTTACAGATAAAATCTGTTATTAGATTGCTAGGGCTACCAAGACAAAGTACCACAGACTGGGTAGCTAAAACAACAGAAAATTATGTTTTCACAATACTGGAGTCTAGAAGTCTCAGTCAAGAAGAAATCGACCACATTGCTCTCTATAAGGGCTCCCTTTTAGATTTTAGATGGCTATCTTTTGCCTCTCTCTTCACATGGCCTTTGCTCTGTGAATGTCTGTATCGGCATGTCCTCTTCTCTTCTCTCCTTGTAAAGATACCAATCACATTGGTTAGAGATCAATACACTGACCTTATTTAACCTTAATTATCTCTTTAAAGACCTTATATCCAAATACAATATCCAAATACAATCACATTCTGACGTATACTGTAGGTTAGGACTCCAACATATTAATTTTAGCACAGAATACAATTCAGCAGATAAAACTTCCAATTTATAAGCTGTAGCTAGCTAGCTAGGTGAACAGAAATTCTCTTCACATTGAGGAAAAGATTAATTTTACTTCTCATGTGTATGAGTTTGGCTTAGTAACTCACTTGCAATGAATATAATATAAAAAGAGAAAAATGCTAACTTTACATTAGAAAACATCATAACCAAATAAAGTTGTCTCTCAGTATCTGTGGAGAATTGGTTTGAAGATCTCTGGTGAATACCAAAATCTGAGGATATTCAAGTCCCTGACATTAAATAATATATTAATTGCATATAACCCATGAAAATCCACCTATATGCTTGAAATCATCCCTAGATTATTTATAATACCTAATACAATGTAAAAACTATAGTTTTTATACCATATTGTTTAGGAAATAACAGAAAGAAAAAATTCTGTAAATGTTCAGTGAAGGCTTAGTTTTTCTGAATAATTTCAATCTATGCTTGAATAGATTGGTTAGAGATCAATACAGTGAACTTATTTAAGCTTAATTGAGGTTAAATATATATCTATGTTGAATCTTTGAAGAAAACACGGAAAGATGACTGTAATAAAACTTAATATCACTAGGGATAAGTTGGCTTGGTGTAATGAATATTAAATACAATAAGGTGGGACACTCACCTCTGTGGTATTCTTTTCTAAACCCTATCATGCTGATGTAATCATAAGAAAGCACTGTGCAAAGGTAAATTTAAAAATAGTTATTGTCGGGGTTCCAGAGGGACCCTGACCCAGGCTGGCAGCCAACAAGGGAGGTGGTGCTGAAGGAAAAAGGAGACTTCACATCAATTTAGTGCATAAAGTCTGAGAAGCTTTGAGAGGCATTCATTGTCTCATGCACCAGGTGGCAGATTGAGGCAGTGCAGCACACTTCCAATCTCTCAGGGGTTTTTAATTGTGCTCAAAAATTGTATTAGGGAATCCTTGGCTCCCAAGAAGGTGGGATAATTGGGAAAATAGGATAATGGAATGCCTGGAACAGTCTGACAATGTATATTTAGAAATGGGGATGAGGAGATTCTTTAGGGGAGATATCTTATATTCCCTAATCTAAATTTGTCTCACTCAAAACTCCTTATGTTCATCTTAATCACCAATATGACAGTTTCAGGAGTTGGGGCCTTTGGAAGCTAAATATAACATGAGGGAAGAGCTCTCAGGAGTGTGATTCATGCTTTTATTAAAAATGTTTTGGAGAGCTGCCTTGCCCTTCCACCATGGGATAGAGTGAGAGGGAACCATTGACAAATGACGAAGCAGGCCCTTACCAGACATTGAAGATTTCTATGCCTTTATCTTCCCAGCAGCTAAATTGGTGAGAAATAAATTTCCATTGTTTATAACAAACCAATTTCTATGAAATACATAACTAGTTTCCTTGATGCTCTCGGTGTCATAAGAAATGAACAAAAAGTGGATTTATTACAGATATAGAAGAGTAAGGAAATGAAGACCAAATTCAGTGTCATGAACTATATCCCAGAAAGGAAAAAGACATTAATAAAAAATATTGATCTATAAGTCTATAAATTATTTATCAATGTTATCTCAGTTTTATCAAATGGATCATGCTTAATGTTAAATTAGGAAGAATTGAGTAAAAGCCATATGGAAGCTTTCTATTCTTGTAACTTTTGGTATATTTCAAATTATCCAAAAATATAAAAGCATCATTTAAATACTATAATTGTAGAATGGCTTAAAATAAAAGAATGACTAATATTGCCAGGTATTGTCAGGTATATGGACTTCTTTACCTCAAGAGAGGTAGCACTTAGTGGTACAACTAGTTTATAACACAGTTTTTACTTAAGCTTAATATCTATGTATCCCATGACTTAGCAATTTCCACAAGAACTAAGAACTCAATGAAAATACATAGCTATTGATATCAACATACATATAAAAATGTTCATAGCATTATTAGCAGGGTGGCCCAAACTGGAAATAACCAAAATTATTCATCAACATTTAAGTGGAAGCAAACATATGAGGCAAACAGAGTTAGGAATGACCTTTGTTTGAGAGAAAGGAAGTGAATATTGATTTGATAGGAATATTCATGAGATGTGTCTTTTGGGATATAGAAATGTTCTATTCATTACCTGACCTGGGTATTGTTCTCCTCATTTTGCCATGTATGCACACATTTAAGATTTATTTTTTACTTTTTAATGTATTATATGTCACTGTAAAACATTTATTTCAAAATAAATGTCTAATGTGCATTAATAGCACTTGATCCTTTTTATTGTGAAATTCAAACAATATTTTGAGACACTTGTAACAATGACAACTCTAGGAATCCTGCTGGGTGTGAACAGGAAAGGATACTGGCAATGGTACTGACACCCATGAACTCCGCAGTCAAAGCCTGTTCTTTTGTGCCATCATGAATATTTTTCAAATAAAATATTCCAGCAATGTTATTACGTGAAGATAATGTACACAGCCCTATTATGAAACTAATTTATAGCTTTCATATGAAAGCTATAACTTAACTACAGCCTAAGAATATGGGGAGGAAGAGGGGAGGGGAAGGGAGAGGGGTAGGTGGGTGGAGGGAGGGTGACTCGAGGTATCACCTCTATGGTTTATCTTACAAGGGTACAAGCAAATCTTTCTAAAAGTAGAATACAAACATCTTAACACAATAACTAAAAAAATGACATGAAGGCTATGTTAACCAGTTTAATGAAAATATTTCAAATTGTATGTGAAAACACCACACTGTACCCCATGATTGCATTAAAGTACACAGCTATCATTTAATAATAATAATCACTATTATTATTATTAAAAAAATAAAATGCAAACTATCAGAAAAAAATAAAGTTTCTGAAACCTTGGCAAAAATTGCTGTTATCTTTTTAATAGTGAACATGCATTCAAAAAATAAATCTTCTTCAACTACTGTGGCAGTGTGTGTGTTTGCATTTCCTTATACACACAAACAAATGCACAGATATAGATGTATGTGTACATATACATATGTCAGGTATGTATGTACATACGTGAATAATTGATGACTCTTTGTAATACATTTGTAAAGAAAGTTAGATGGATTTCAATTTAGGTGCTAAATCTTAGCTAGCTCAATGTTGAAACATTCAGGGAAGATTATTAAGACTCTAGTAAACATGAGCAAAATGAAAGCTTTAAAATACGACTCAATCCACCATGTCAAAAAATAAATAAACCCCCCAAAGTATTCGTATTAAATATCCTTAAAGGAAATAAAAAACTAGAAACAATTCTTCCCCCGAAACACAAAATATGCAACAGCAAAGACAGGACCCTGAAGTATATTTTTAAAAACATATGTACATAATTTAAAGCCTTCCTAAGCAGTGGAAACTTTTATTTTCAATCAATTTTATCCAGGTTTAACACATTTGGTGCAAAGAGCATGTTTTAACCATAAGTTTTTTGAAACTGAAAATTTAAATATACACTTGAAATGTTGGAAGTGATTAAGGTCTCTCATCTGGCTCACAGAAAGGAAAAGCGTTGGAAAGAAGGTTGTTGTAAGTTTAGTGGCTACCAAGTCTGCATAATATTCTAGACTAAAAGTTTGAATTGTTTTATTTATAGACATAAACATCTAGGGTTATGGTTAGAAAGGAAAATGCCTCAAGATTTCACCCAGATGTTTGGGAGACTTAATCAGGACCCTTTTCCTAATGCAGGGTTCTTGGCCACTAGAATTTCTTTGTCAGTAGTGATTTATGCAGGTAGGCTTGACAAGAAAAAATGTTGAGAAATGACATGATTTATTACAGGTATTAATTTGAATGGTCAGGAGGAGAACCAATGATTCAGTAATAACGGGTAGCACTCTGGAGCCCACAGGGAAATGTTAATATTCTTTAGCACAGGTAATATGTTATTACGTGTTAATTTGATCTACAGCCTAGACCAGTTATATGCTCTATTGAAGATTCCATACTCCAAGGGTGGTCAGCTAGCATTTAATTAAAAACTTACCTTCTGGGAGGTGGTATTGGAATCCTTCATCTATCTGTTTTATGATCAGCTCCATTGAATTGCTAATTTGCAAAATGAAATTTAGAAATGGGTTTTCATTAGTGAAATTAGTGGTGACAAAGATATGTGTGATCCCTCTTCGAAAGGATAAGACTCAGGACAGCTTCAGAGGTTTGTCTTAAAGAATGGTGCCTTTGTTCTGGTCTCTAATGAATGCTGAATCAAAGAAGCTCTTGCAATAAGGTAACATTCACCTCCAGTAGAACTACTCAGAAATTGTTCTCCTTTTTTTCAAAATACTCTAAAGGATAGAGAAACAGATATTTATCAAGCATAGAGAAAGAATTCAGGACAGTATTGTGCCCGTTTGCTAATAACTGTTTATAAGCATGGCAAGTTCAAGTTTGTTTCAAACTGGCAGTAAAGTGGAATAGAATAGCCAAGCCTCTGTATCATTGAAATATTGGTGCTTGCCAAGATCTATCAAAGAAATGTAATACTTATACAGGGAAAAATGGATTACTGGCATTCACAAGTCAACTGACTACTCTGATACATATTAATGATTATTTTCTATTTCACACACACGTACACACACACATCTGCACTTCTCTAATGTGCTCAGGACATTTCCCTGCTTTCACTTCTATTTACATCATTGGATATTGAATGTCCTTTATTTCATGAAATTGGCATGACCATGGAATGGGAAACATTCTTTTAAATAACAGAGCCATCCTTCTAAGTCCCCAGTTCTTTTTTGGACACTTACTTTAGGCCAAGATTGGAGTCTTTCTGCAATGTCCCTTGGATATCTGTTTATACTGTGCAATGTACTAAATGTATTGATTATTTTTTATCTCCCTATGCAATCAATTTTCTTCCAAACAATACTTTTTTTTCTTTGCAGTTTTTGGCCAGGGCTGGGTTTGAACTTACAACCTCCGGTATATGGGACTGGTGCCCTACTCTTTGAGCCACAGGCGCCACTGCCAAGCAATACTTTTTACTAACATTCTCTTATCATTCATATCTTTCTAAATGTTGTAGGTCTCTACAAAAATAATACCAGTAGTTATTACTCCTCATAATCCTAGAAAAGGAAATGATGGCCTTTGATACTTAATTTTCCATAAGAAATTCTACAAAATATCAGTGACTTGAGTCTTTCTTCTCCTGAGTCTTTGCAATTCTTCAGAGACATATATATGTGTGTGTGTGTGTGTGTGTGTGTATATATATATATATATACTTTTAGATAGAGTCTCATGCTGTTACCCTGCCTAGAATGCCATGTTCTCAGTTTAGCTCATAGCAGCCTCGAACCCATGGGCTCCAGTGATCCTCCTGCCTCAGTCTCAGCTGAGATGACAGGCACCCACCACAGCCAGTTTTTCATAGAGAGTGGGTGTCATTCTTGCCCAAGCTGGTCTCAAACCTGAGCTCAAAGGATCCTCCCACCTTGGCCTCCCAGTGTGTTAGGATTACAGGTGTGAGTCACCAGGCCTGGCCTGTACACATCTCATTTTGAGACTTTGGACAAAATAAGCTATTTAACTATTATGAGGGATAAAAAAGTGACATAAAATTAAAGGCAAAAAGAAAAAAATAACCCAAAGTATATATAACAAATTTATAGCAGGTGGAATTAAGAGTTAATGTCCAGTGCCTTAGTATGGGATATTAACATTAAGTGTTGATTCTTCTTTCTACAAATTTGTTAGTGTTCACTTTGGGTTATTTTTATCTTTTTGCTTTTAATTTTCTGTCACTTTTTTGTTTTATCCCTTATAACATTTTAATAGCTTATTTATAAATACTAGTCTGAGATTTTGTTTCCTTTGTATATAAATATTACCGCTGATATTTATTTGGATAACAATTTGGTCTTTCTATCAACCTGAGATTTTGTGTTTCTCTTGTTAATTTTTTTTGGTCTCTTCTTACCCTTTTCACTGAGCAGCATTACATACATAAATCAATTGTATCAACTCATGGTGTCTTATTCTTCTAGTGGCCAAAGTGGGTTTTTCTTCCTGTTACATACGTGTATATGAATATGAATCAATTTATTTAAATGGCAGATCTTAAAGGACTATTTTTACACTTTCAGTTCATTGAAGTTAGATAGTTATGAAGAAATAAAAGTTATATAGATATGAACTGATAAAATCACTAGATATATGTCTTCACCTTCACGAGAACAACTTACCATAGAAAACGAAAGTGTTTATTCAAGAAGTTGAGATGAGTACTAAGAAAGGGAATCCTTACAGATACTGTAATCCCTGCAATAATGATCCATACTGTGCATATAAGAATTGTTAACAAGTCTGCATATAATTTCATACACAACCATGGTTGACTCTAACTAACTGCTTGACGTTAGTGAATAAACACCACTGAAGATACTGGATATTTTAGTGCATTTTCTGTTACTATGTACCAAAGACTTGGTAATTTATAAAGAATAGATGATTGAGTCATGATTCTAGAGAGTAGAAATCTGACATCGTGCACCAGCATTTGAGGATCGTCATTTCATGGTGGAAGGCATCACATAGGAAGAGGTCAGAAGGGCAAGTGAGGTTCTTATCAGCATCTAATTCCTGAGCTCCCTAGCCGGTTCCACAGTCGGTACATTAATCCACTCATGAGGGGGAAAAACTTACCACCTAATCACCTCTTCTAGGCCCTGCCTCTCAATGGCATCACGTTGGGGTCTGGGTGTCGACATGTGTTTTACATGGGGCATTCACTATGTCTCACTGGATAAGCTGAAAGAGTGTCAGGCTCACAGACCTGAAGTGCTTAGCCCATGGCATTGCATAAAACAAGTATTATTCTGTGCCTGAGTTGAATTATTACCTCACTACTTTTAGCAGAGAGCTGAAATAAGCCAAAAAGTGGATAGTATGTGTGTTGATGACTTCATCAAGTAAATTTAGAACTAAACACATTTTTTAAGTGAAAAATATTGGGCATATCTCAGAGGTCCTGGAGTGTATGGGTCACCAATACCTGAAGTGAGGAAACTATTGTCCATGATCAGATCAGGCCCACAGCCTCTTTTCTATACAGCCAGTAAACTAAAAACTGTACATTTTTAATGAGTTGTACAAAAGAAAACATAAAAACCTGTGGCTCAAAGGAGTAGGGCGCCGGCCCCATATACCAGAAGTGGCGGGTTCAAACCCGGCCCTGGTCAAAAACTGCAAACAAACAAACATGTGGCAGGTATTATAAGTGACCCTAAAGCCTAAAATATTTACTATTTGAACTTTTAGAGAAAATGTTTGTCTAATCTAATGTGTCTTAGAATCATCTTCCCTTGCACCTTCATTGCTAGAGCAAGAAACAAATTCCCCTCATTTTAACACCCCAAAGTGCCAACCTGCAATCAGACACTAATGTCAACATTACCGCTGGGCCAGAATACGACAACCTTAGTAGGTAAGTCAATATATACTTCAGGAAAAAAATTACTGGAGTTTGATGATTTCCTTGTATTATCAAAATTTTGGAAAAGCTTCCTGGAATTCATGTTGGGGAATAAAATGCGTAACTGTGGACCTTAACTGTGGACGTAGGTATTATTGATAGTCAGTCCATAACAATAACAGAAGGGGAATACAAGTCACATTGAGCCCCTCTTGTAATTGCAGAAGTCAAACATAACTTGAGTAGTATCAATTTAATATGGTTTTTCTTGTCTTAAAATGTGTATCCATCTTTTTGGCACCCTTTGCATATATGGGTTTATAAAAAGTAGTGTAGTGTGCATTTGCTTTCAATGTGCTAGCCAGTGACGAAACTCCAATTCTAAAAACTTGTAGTTCAACAAGATTCTTAAATAGTACTTTAAATCAGAAAATAAAAGTAAGTTAAAGATATGAAAAACTGCACTTGCCTATCTCAATGGGAATGGCCAAAAATTTGCATTTAAAGAAGTCTTATTTTCAGCAAGATAGAGTTTTTAATTTCACTAAAATGGGGAAAAGGCCCCTGCTTTTTGTAATCTTTAGTCTGAAGAAATAATTCAACAATTAAAAGTACTACATTTGCTTTTAACTTCATCCAGTAACAAAAGTGACAATATCAGTAGACTGTTTTGTAGTCTCCCACACTTGATGTATTGGATAAATTATTATTACCATCATTATTATTACTAATTACCTATTACTATTATGTAAGTTAGCTGAGGCCGTGGGGGTCAAAAACATTTAATTTACTTATACTTTACCAAGCCAGGTCTTCAAAGACA
>NW_003852404.1:13365472-13375638 GCF_000181295.1 Otolemur garnettii | reverse complement strand
GCCCAGAAGCCGGTATAGTAGCTACGAGTAAAGTCTCACTTCAGGCGTAGCCAGATTCTTGGTTGTATTGTACTGTACTCTCAATTTACATCCATATGGCCATAGGAATTTGAACAAATGGAAGTGTTCTTCTCAACAGCTTTTATATTACACACACGCATATATATAGTATATAAATATTTTCTTAATTAAAGATTTCAAGATATAACTTACACAGCAGTTTCCCAAGCCTAAAGGTTTCATAGCTACACATAGTAAAAACTTTTATATGCTTATTAATTACTATGAACTGACTTCTATTTCTTGCACTGATAAAACATACTTTTTTTTTAATCTATACACTGTGATATCTGAGTGGATTGGGAAATGGTATCTGTCATGAATACTTAACATTAATTAATAGTTTCTCTTTTTATCAGTTGAGATTTAACAGCCTGGAAATTTGATTTGCAGTGGAGTCACCTGTGAAGATAACATGATCAGAACTGATTTGTATCGCTTTCAATAGTCTAAAACTAGTTAACAGACACTTTATGCGATTCCTAGAGCTGCCCTTGTATATCTCCTTCTCCAGTTATGGATGGAGAGCTTTACCTCCTATTATAGTATTTCAAAAATAAGTCACAGGCAACATCATCATCATTATAATCATCAACAGCACTGTTGCTTATATTACTCAGAATTCATCTCAGCCATGTGAGTAATATTTGTTTGTAGATTTGGCGGAGTAGAAAATCTTAGATTCAGAGAATGCTTTTGCTAAATTGTAAATTAGAATATTTATTGAATTATTTGTTGGGGCCGGGACAGGCCAGGTCTCTGCCCCCGCTAACTATGTTCCTATGTTCCGGATGTGGACCACTGAGCTACCTAGCTCAGGAACAATTACCCTTAGGTGCCTAAAGGCTATTTACCTTAGCAGAAGGGAGAGTGAGAGAGAGACAGTACTTGAGGGAGAGAAGCGGTGTTAGTAGAAGAATACATCTTAGCAATCTTCCATAGAGAGACACCGTGCAGGTGTTCTGCAGGCAGGAGACAGGACAGAGTCAGAGTGAGCAAGTCCGGGAAAGAATGAGCGCTTGGTCTGACTGCCCTCTCCTGCAGCTTCTTAGACATGTGATCTCGTGGCTACTTGCACCACAGTTGTAGAGACTGCTTATCCTTGATGCTCATGTCTTGTGAGCAAGTCTTGTCTCATGTTAGAAGAGCTAAATCCCTCCCCATGCCCTTATCATAAGGTGACCAGACATCCCGCTCTCGGTGGGACAGTCCCGATTTTTAATAATTTGTCCCACATCCAGCAGCGTTTTAAAAAAGTCCCAATTTTTGGAAAGAATGCACAACAAGCTAGGGAATGGTGGGAGAATAGGAAGGGAATATACGGTTTTCAGCTGCTGAAAAGGTTAATATAACTCCATTTGGGGGAGGTTAATGTAACTTCATTTGGAAGAGGTTAATGTAACTTCATTTGGAAATGAAAAGGCTAATGTAAACTCCCTACTCCCCTCCTGGGCAAGGTCTTCCAAGTGGAATCAGTATCAGAAAGATAGTGGCTCCCTCCCTTGCTTCTAGGCAAGGACAATTAGCTCAGAAGGAGCCAAACTGGAACAAACAAGTAGCCCCCCACCAGAGAGTCCCTAACCATAAACAGCTCAGCCAATAGCCCCTCCCCCCAATGGTGTCCCACTTAACCAATGTCAAAATCTGGTCACCTTACCTTATCACCAAGGTGTTACATTACAGAGAGCTGTTACCAGTGTTTCTTATGATTACTGATTGCTTCTCCTTTCCATGAGCTATATGGTGGTCTGCTACAATTATTTATTAGAATTTATTTTCCTCAGGATAAAAACGTTCAGCAAACTAGAGAAAGAAAGGAAATTCATTAATCTAATGATGGAAATGTGTGAAAAACGTATTGCCCACATAATCCTAATAATAAAAGTCTGAACACTTACTACCACTTCAATTTATAATTGGATGGGAAAGTCTCTCTCAAGGTATCTAGATGACAAAGGGAGAAATAAAACTGCTTATTTTTTCACAAATACTATTGAATATGCAGAAAAGTCTAAGTGATCTACAAAAAGTCTAGAAAATTTAAATAAATTTTGTAGCTGTGCAAACATATATGATCAGCATACAAGTATCAATTATATATCTGTAAATCAGCAATCAAAATAGAAAATATTTTTAAATATACAATTTAAATACCATGAAAATATAAATAGTTAAAAATAAATTTAACAAAATTTGTGCAATAACCATAAACTGCATCTATAAAACTTTGCTTAGAGAAATCTTAAAACATGAAAAAATATGCTGTATTCCTAGGTAGAAGCAATTCCAATCAAAATCCTGGCAGATTTTTCTTTTCTTTTGTTGAAATGGACAACTACATAATTCACATGAAACTAAATATTTGGGGGGAAAGAATATGAATGTTGAAAGATTTAAATAATCTTTTGTTATTAATAAAGAGTTGATTTAAGAGTGAAGTAAAAACTTACATGTCAATGGGATAGAGTACTCTAAAATAAATCTGCTTATATTTGTTATAGCTATACCTTTTAACATAGCCATTTCATTGCTTGGTGTTTAACTAGGACAAAGTCAAGCATGTTTCCTCATAAACACTTGTACATAATTGATTCGGCCAATTATATTTTAATTAAGATACAAAGGCATTCAATGAAAAGGGCTTTTTTTCCCCCCAACATACATTCACACAACTGATTAGCCATACGGACAAAATATACATCAACAATAAACCTTAAAGAATAAATACAAAATACTTAGAAATAATGTAGCTTAGACATAAATAAAAATATAAGGACTGAAGTTAAAACATTACTAAAAGAAAATATAGGAGAAAGTTCTCATCACCTCAGGTAGGAGAAGAAAAGCCTTAATAATGAAAAATAAAGAAATAAAAAAATTAATGCTGTTTCTATGCCAGATATTGAAGTTCTGGATTTTAATCTATCTGCTTAGATTCTTCCCCTTCTGTACTAGTTAGTTTTTTAGAGCATCCATAAAAAATATCACTCTCCAGATGATGAAAACAGTGGAAATTATTTCTCTCACTATTCTGGGGGTAGCCTTTAGAAGGGAAAGTGTGGACAAGGCCATGCTTCTTTTTACCTGGACGAGGCTCTGAGTAAAACCCCCTCCTATCTTTTCCTGGGTCCTGGTGGTTCATAGCACTTGTTGGCATCCCTTGGCTTGTAGCAGCATCACTCTAATCTCTGTGCTGTCATTTGATATCTTTCCTGTTGTGTATTTCTCTCCCTTTTTCTTATTTTAAACACAAGGCATTGAGGAGGGCCCACACTCATCCAGTGTGATGTGATTATAACTCAACAAATTCCACATAGGGTTACATTCTAAGCTTCTGGGTGGAAGTGGAGTTCGGGGGAACACTGTTCAACCAAACACGGCTGCCCAGAAGGCTTCCTTATGGATATTTCCGAGGAGTATTTTCATAACATATTCTGTCTCAGGCTCTGCTTCTAATTATCTGACCTAAGTCAATATTACGTCCCTAGGAACCAGCAAAGTGTTTTGACACATAACTCACACATAACAAAATACAGCAGGCCCCACTTAAGTTATGACAGGTTTTCAGATGCAGGGAAGGGAAGTGGTGTTAAACTCACTCTTGCTACTGTAATGCTGCTTGTCTCCCTTTCTTCCCTGCCACTTCGTATCACATAATCAATACAATGTTAAAACTGCCTTTAGTTTCCAAATAAAAATACTATGCTATCATGGAAAAAACAAATAAAATACACTTATTATTTTTTATATTATCAATACCAGAGATTTAATGTCTGTTTCTCTCTCTGTGTTTTCATTTCATTTCATTAGAAAGGCTTTGGATGCTTTTGGTCTTCATCTTTGAAGGTTTGTAACTCAATGAAAACTCAAACATAAACCCATTTTATTAATATTTTTACTGCACACTTTAAACAACTTCATGTCATTGGCTAGGATAAGAAAGAAAAGGAATTCACAATTATAATTTTCTCTTAGCCTTATTTTTATCTACACAGTCCTATACCATTTTCATTTTAGGAGACAGTAGAAGTGTGAAGTCTGAACACTTAGGTATATCTATAACAATAGACAATTTTTATTCCAATGTATCAGCTAGATTCTTTTACACGGCCCAATTAATCAAGTCCTTTGGGACTATGTTAATCGTATTATAGAATAGAAACACTCTGAAAGGCTTCGTCCCTGCTTGCCTAATTATATTCTGATCCTGTCTCTGAGTTGTAGTAGGAGAGAAAAAAAATATGCTGGTGAGAATTTTTTTGAAGTGTGTTTAATCAACACAATCCTGACTCAAGCATGAAAAGGTATTTACTGTCAAAGTCCACCAGTTCAGGGGAGCTTTTGAGATCATGGGAAGAAGGGGCTGTTATGTATATGGGACTTGAACATCTGTGGATTTTGGTCTCTGCAAGGGACCTGGCACTAATTATCCATGAATGCAGAGCAATTACTGTGTATTTTAAAGACTAATAGGAAATATTTAATTCTAAATGACACCAAAGCAAATAAATATGACACAGTTAGCTATCACTATTTTAGCAGAATCATGGGCATTTGCATTTGAGCAAGTGGCCTGCTTGATCTAGGGGAGGGAGAAACAAACTTGGCTTGGCAATTCTGTGGAAATGTTGTCAAAGTGAGCAAGTGATGACTTAGTAGCACATTTCACTGTGGATCAATTGTTACTGAAGACCAAGCTAACAGAAGCCAAACAGCATATAGCAGGTGTGGTTTTGTTTTAATACAATAGTACTATTAATTAAAAATCAGAATGACATGATTTCAACTCTGCTTTTTATGTAAATACCTATTAGAATAACTAAACAGTGATGTAGAATTATTTTTAAACAGTGCCATTTCATGGATAAAAATCTGTTTTAGGTCTGACCTAGATAGGTACACATATCTACATAGGTGCATATGTGCAAATACACACACAAGTCAACCTTGAAGGAAAATGTTCATTATTAAGCTGTTGAAGGAAGATATCGGACAATATGAACTGCATATATTCCTGCACTGTAGGAAACAACACAGTCAGGAGCCACATAACGATGTTTTGATCAATGGCAGATGGCACATATGACAATGGTCCAATAGGATTATAGCAGAGCAGAAAAATTCCTATCACCCAAGGATGTTGTAGCCATTGTAATGTCATTGCACAATGAGTCACTCACGTGTTTGCGACCATGCTGGTGTAAATGGACCTAATTTTATATGCACTGCCAGTCATATGAAAAGATTGCACGTACCTTATACACAATGTGGAAAAGTGATAACAAAGGACTATAGTACTGGCTTCCGTATTTACTATACCTTTGTTTTATGGTACAGTGTTCTCTTTATATTTGTAAAAAAAAAAAAAAAAAACGTTAACTATAAAACAATCTCAAGCAGATCCTTCTATTCCAGAAGAAGGTGGTGTTATGCCAGGAGGTGGCAGCACCATGTGTCTTTTCAGGCTGAAGACCTTCCAGTGGGACGAGATGTGGAGGTAGTAGACAGGGATACCGGAGATCCAGACCCTACGTAGGCCTAGGCTGATATATCTGTTTGCGTCTTAGTTTTTAACAAAAAAATTTAAAAAATAGAAAAATACTTACAAAATATGGAGAAAAATGAAATAGTTTTGTACAGATCTGTAATACATTTATATCTTATGGTAAGTATTATTGTAAAAAGTTAAAAAGAAATTAAAAATTTTACAAATTAAGTAAGCTAAACTTAATTAATCAATTAATTAATTTTATTTTTATCTATTTATTTTGAGACAGAGTCTTACTCTTTTGCCCTCGGTAGAGTGCTGTGGCATCATAGCTCCTAGCACCCTCCACCACTTGGGCTTAAGCATTTCTCTTGCCTCAGCCCCTGGAGTAGTTAGGACTATAGGCACCTGCCACAGGGCCTGGCTGTTTTTGTTGCAGTTGCCACTGCTGTTTTTTAGCTGGCTGGGGCCAGGTTCGAACCCACCACCCTCAAGATATGGGGCCGGTGACCAACCCATTGAGTCACAGGCTCCACTCAAGTTAATTTATTATTGAAGAAAGAAAAAGTTTTAATGTAGTGTAGCCTAAGTGTATAGTGTTTATACAATTTATGAGAATGACAGTAATATTTTAGGTCTTTACATTCACTCACCACCCTTTACTACTTTTATTTTTTAATCTAATATTTTTCTATCAAAATATCTCAAACATATGGAAAAATTTGGAGAATAGTATAATAAATATACATGGAGCTGTATATTTTGCATTCTTTTGCTTTACCACGTCTACTTCTAATCTTGCAAGCTCCATTCTTGGTAGGTGCCCTAACACAGCTGTACCATGTTTTTTAATATACTATTTTTACTGTATCTTTTCCAGGTTTAGATATGTTTAAAACAACAAATACTTAACAATTATATTAATTATATTAGAATTGCCTGTAGTATTCACTACAGTAACATGCTGTACTGGCTTGTAGCCTAGGACCAATAGGCTATATATACCACCTAGCCTAACCATGTGGTGGGCTCTCTATTCTGAGTTAGTGTCAGTGCACTCTGTGAGGTTCATACAGTGACAAAATTGCCAAAGGGTACATTTATAAGAATGTCTCCGCATCCTCAAGTGGTGCATGACTATCATTAACTTTTATTTCTTATATTAATTTTCTTTTTTTTTGTAAGATATAAAACATTATTCTTATGGATAAATATACATGAATCATCACCAATATAGAAGAAACTATGAAAATCAAAGTTAAAAATAGCATTAAAAGTAGAAATTACATGTCTCTCGTTTGAAAAAACAAAAATTATCACTATAGATGATTTCAGATACATAAGTTTCCATGGCCCAAACAGTATGAAAACTAATGAATTAATCTTTAAAATACCAATAACAATTTTACCGAAATATTTTCTTCTAATGTCAAATAAATATAAATTTTAAGTTTTAACATTAAGTAGTGACATTGTAATGACATCTACGCCCGGGCTCATACCGGGCTCCTTTCTTTCTATCCAGGAACATAGTGGCAGCATTTGCCCAATAGGCTCTAGATTACAGCAGTTCTCAACCTGTGGGTGGCGACCCCTTTGTAACAATGACAATACATCCTGCGTATCAGAGATTTACATCACGATTCCTAACAGTAGCAAAATTACAGTTAGGAAGTAGCGAAGGAAATAATTTTATGATTGGGGGGTCCCCACAACATGAGGAACTGTATTAAAGGGAGGCGGCATTAGGAAGGTTGAGAACCCGTGCGGATGGGACGGTGTCCCTGTTGCACCGCTGGAGCACGCACGCAGCCTAATTAAGCGAATTGAAACTGCTGCTCTTACACTCTCCGCACGTGTCTCTTACTTTGCTTACTTTCCATGCACAGGACGGTCAGTGAGGTGTCTTTTCTCAGTGGCATACTGCCGTGTTTCTTATCCAATGGCAGCTACATCTTGACCGCTGTCTCAGGATGCTGTGTGTGCAATTCTGTTTTTGCTCAAGTGTATTCTAATTAAATCCTCTTGTCTTACTGAGATTCTGCTATAAAAAGCAATTGAAAATGCTCCAGCCCTCCTGCTGGAAAGAGTAGGTGGAAACAATTATGAAAATGCATTTGTCAATTGCCTTTAAGTTATACACATACAATTTTCACTCAGCTCTTAATTCTTAGATTTCTTTTAATATTCGGAGAAAATAACAGACAGAAAGAAAGGGAGCTGAAGATATGCGTACTATCTTCTCTTAAAGATATCTGTAATTTTTAAATGTATCGGTTAACTTATTTTCCTTGGAATATCAGTCCACTTTTGCTTATATATTTTATCTACTTCTTTAAAGACCAAGAAACTCTTTGGCTGTCTGAGAATAGTATTTTAAGGCAGTAATCATGTGATTATTTATTTGGTTTTGGCGAAGGGGTGTCTAATGGATCTTTATAAGTCCTACGTTGTATACCAGGATGACAATAAAAGTTTGGCATGGGAAGGACACTTACATTTCTGGGCCTTCATATTTTTACGAATTAGGAAAAGTTATGAATAAATAAATAACTTTTACAGACTCATTAAGTCCTATATTTATGTGATTTCATTTATATTTATCTTTGGCCAGCTGTATTTACACAAGTAGATCCATACTGAATGGGAAACATTTTTCTGTACATCAGTAAAGTCATTTGGTGCATAAAACTAATTTATTTCCATGCTGCTAATTATGTATTCAGAACTGTCCTTGAGACCTATTGAGCTTAAACAATAATGCTAGCATTCTAAATGTTGTATGTGGTATAAAGTGGAGCCTAAGTGTACAGTGTTTACAAAATCTATGAGAATGACACTATTTTCCTTAAATCCTATAATGATGAGTAAAATTAAATCTTCAGATAAATTTTTTCTGTTTGTAGTGGTTTGGAGAGAATATGTTTTATATACGTGTATGATAAAATATAAATACATGTACCACTCTTGGGGAAGGGCAGATGAAGCTTATTTGCAACCTCTTATGTCTACTTTTATTTTCTTGTGTCTACTTGTAGAGGCAAACACGTTTATTTAAACCCATCTTTAGTTTTTATCCCTTAGTAACAATAAACCCTGCTTGTTTGTCAGCTGTCTCATCCTCTCAGCCCTTAGATGAGCTGAGCTGAGCTGAGCTGAGCTGAGCTGAGCTGAGCTGATCTGACCTTACCACTTGCTCGCCTTATAGGAAATACAGATATTTAACTGTTCGACTGAATCAGAAAATATTGACTCTTCAGCAAAGGTAAGATGAATTTTAATTCTGAAATGTGACCTTAGACAAACTAAATTTTCTGAAACTCTTATTAGTCACACATCAAATCTATTAGAATGTTAGGTCTGTCTGGGCTGCTCCCTGCTCCCCTGGTCCCCTGTGGGAAGTATGGGCACTGGTACTGAGTCAAGCTGATGACAGAGTGGTCATAGGCACAAAGTAATTTAACACAAGTAGTTTATCCCATAAATGAAAGAATAAAAGCAGAATGAAAATGCATTTGAGAGGGTGAGGAATGGTCAGTATCCACTGTGAAGAAAGACCCAGGGTCTGAGCTCGCCCTGTCTTTTTTTGGCTCACTATTTTGTCCAGTCTTTCTTCCGGCAGAACTGGGTGCTGTTTCCCATCTTTGGGGTAACGGACAGGTTGGGGTCACATAACAGATTGCATCACAGTTACACAACAGGATGGTTACCTAACAGTTTCCGCTTCCACACATGCATTTCTTCACGAAGCTCCGCCCATGCCACACTCACTAGATGGTAATAGGCTTTACTTCAGAACTTCAGTTACAGGCCACTAGGAACTTCTTACTATGCATGTTCCTACCAGGGAGCAGTTCCTATCCCCAGTTTGGTTCCTACCTACAATTTTGTTTCTCATCACCCTTAGCCTGTCCCTTATGACCTGGTTGCCCTCTACCAGCGCTAACAATAATGTGCGTTTCAAAATGTTATATCAATTGAATGACATATGAGTTGAGGTATATATAATGAAGAGCCTTCAAATTCATGTGAATTTAGTAAAATATTACAAATGCTAGTAATAATTTAGTGTGCTGTATTTTTAAAAGGATTTGTTATTATTAACTGTTAACACAAAGATCTGATAGAATAAAACTGCAGTGGTTGCCATCTTCAGTCGGAAGTCTCTCCGAAGTTCTTCATTCTCTAAAGTCCTGCCATTCAGTTGTATCACACTGTCACCATCTCAGGCTATGACAATTTTGATAGACCTGTAATTATCTCTGTACACTCTTCGTTCTTCACTTTTTTCACAGTTAAATTGTATCACTTGAGATCATGGTTCTAATAATCATACTTATTAGCATTTACACTTTGTTACATACTTGCTAATGACTGAAGGATAAAGAGTGAATTCCTTTGAAGACCCTGAATTTTTTCTGAAAATGCATCCTAATCTCATTTTCTGCTGTTCATGGTTCATGTTTCCAGTGAGCTAGTGGCATCCAATGTCTCCTATTTTCTTAAACAAAAGATTATGTTACAAATATCTTGGTTGTATCTTGCCTATTCTTTTCTTCGGTCTCTAACACAATGTAACCCACCCTATAATCCAGGAGGACCCAGCTCTAGTAGTTCC
>NW_003852404.1:13360877-13365356 GCF_000181295.1 Otolemur garnettii | reverse complement strand
GCAGACTAGAAAGAAAGAGAACTAAGTACACATAGAAAAGAGAAATTACATTGTAACCATCAGTTCATAGACTCAAATGATACTACCTAGAGCAATAAAATGTCATGTTACAGCTAATTATTTAGTATTTATATTTGAACACATGTACATGGGTGCATGACATGGGTGCATGTCAGGTCTATGAAAATGAGGTCAATTTAAAAACATGACCAATGAGGGAAGGTGCTAGACTATGGAGGTTCTGCTGTGTATAATAGGGAAGACACCATTGGTTCTCTGGGATGATCATGAATAGTGCTGATGATGAAGAGAGGAAACAGGTAAGTACAGTATAAGAAATATCACCTGCATTGTCTTATGCAAGTTATGTATTCAACAAGATCCTTTAAAAAGCAGTCACCAAAATAGTTCACATGCTTACATCAGTGTTGGCATTTGAGGTGCTTTTACTTTCTTCAGCACAGTTCACATGTGATTCAGAATTTGAACACTAAGGACCAGTGTTTAACTACTTAAAAAGTTGGCTAACATATAATGTTAGTATTTTTATTGCAATATGAGAAGCCTATTAAACTTTCTAGGATATATCAAAGTAATCACTGCTGACTTCAGAAGAATATATTTTAAAAATTATATTTAAAAGTCTTCTGTAAACATTTGGTAGAAATGTAGGCAATCTTTTAAATAACTGACAAGAAAGTAAATGACTCTCCCATATGAAACATAGAAAGGGCTATGAAGCCCCTTTTTTTCATTTCTTCACCCATTAAACTTTTCTTTAAAAAAGAAATTGGTGGTAGTTCAATTTGTGCAGTTAATGAACAGATCTATGGTTTTCAAATATGTATGTTATTCAAAGCTTCTGGAATACTTCTGTATTAGCAGAACATGCTGAGAACCAGGCTGTCATAACTCAAAATATTCCTACAGTTTGGAAGTAGAATTTTATAAATTCCCAAATATTAGATCATCATTCCTTTATTTAGAAAATCTAATCACCCTATGGAGGAGATGGAGAAAAATTCATGTAGGGGAAAGAACACAGATTTCAGGTGAAATACCACCATGGAATCCCAGAAAATGACCTCGCTTCTCTAAATCTCTGTATCACTCACTCTATAAATCTATCTATCTAGTCTTCATGCATCCTTAAGAAATAGATTTTTAAGCAGATTTTATATGCTAAATTTTAAATTTAAAAGGATTTCTGTTACTAGTGTAGCATATAATGTAAAAATATAACTAGATAAGGAAAATTCAAATAGCTCCTGTGACATAATTTATATTCTATAATATAGGTTTTTATAAACTAATAATTGTTAATACAATTTTGAGAGTTAACTCTATTGGACCATAAATTTGAATTTTGACAATTCACATAACAAGTGAAAATACAAATAGTTCAAATAAGTGAATGTATTTGGGTTCTCCCACTTTTCCATTTATTATTATATAAAATATGATATTGTTAGGCACTTAGTTAGACATGAGCAAGATGAATGGGAGTTATGGTTAGGCTACTTTTGACTGTCTTGGGCGAGGATGGTCTGAGATGTTATGGAAGAGTGCCAGTTCAGACCTGTCAAGTCAAGATTTTGTAGGGGGTTGTTTTGGGGAGCTAGCTGTTTTGGGGAGACTGATTAATGTCTTGAGGACTTTCTGACCCAGATGTGTTCATACTGAGTTGGGTTGTTTTGGGTACAGACTGATTAGGACCTTAAAGAGGGGTTTCCTAAGAAAAAACAGAGAAAGTGTCAAGGGTGTGTCCAAGGACTTACTGTCCTTGAAGGAGGGTCTTTTGGGCACACCCTCAGTTGAAGTAACAGTGTCCGTATATGAACTACCCTCATTAACATAGTAAAATTCATACCCATGAGTACCATAACAGCTTTCAAATATAGTGGTAAGTCTGAGAAATTGTCTTAGAGGATAGAAAAGAGGAGAATTCACAATTCCAGGAATTTACCACTCTTTTCCAAGGAAAACCATGTATATTCTACCTCTCCCCCATTTAACTTAAAATTAGGGAATCAGTATGATAGGAGAAATCGTGTCATCCTTAGTGTCTCCTCCAGTTACAGGGGTTGACCTGTTCCTTCTCTGGAATGGACTATGCTCTAGTCTTCAATAAAACTTTGGCACATTGCCTGCCTGCACCTGCTTGCTCTACTCATCCAGCTACTTGGAGACTGAGGCAAGAGAATCTCTTGAGCCCAAGAGTTTGAGGTTGCTCTGAGCTGTGATGCCATGGCACTCTACCGAGGGTGACATGGTGAGACTCTGTCTCAAAAAAATTTAAAAAAAATCAATAATTGAATACATTTCAAAATTCATCTGTATTTATTAAATTCATGCTTAACAGTATATATTTTACGCTTAATTTACTCTAAATCTATGACATTTCAATTTCCAATAATGAAGACATCTGTTCTTAACGAATGAGAAGAAACATAAAAAGCATATTTAAATACATAAAGTTAACCTTGAAATAAAGTAGTAGAAAGAAACTAAAACTTTTACAACATCATATTGTTTTCTGTGTGTATTTATCATCATTGACATGGCTTCATACGTATTGTTGGATTGGGGTACTCAGTGTATTTTCCATTCAACTTTAGATGCTACCTAAAATTTTTACCAAAAAAAGAGCAGAATGCATGAAGATACTGAGCCATTTTGAAACCATGATCCTGGGTGCCTTCAAAGTGACACTATTATTATCAATACTTATAGACATAAATTGGGAGTGGTAGTTCACACCTATAATCCTTTCACTCTGGGAGGCCAGCATAGGAGAATTGCTTGAGCTCAGAAGTTAGAATGTGAGACCCTATCTCTAATAAAAAAACTGAAAAATTAGCTGGGCATCCTGGCTACACCTGCCTGTGGTCCCAGCTATCCAGGAGGCTGAGGCAGGAGGATAACTGGAACCCAGGAGTTTGAGGTTTAAGTGAGCTGTGAAGATGCCACTGCACTCTACCTGGAGTGACTGAGGAGACTCTATCTCAAAAAACAAATAAAAATAAAAATACTAGAGATGTAACTAAGAGGCAATCACTGACTCTCTGGCAATGAAGGAACAATGGATTCAATTCTATTTCCTAAAGCGTCTAAAATTATAGAAAAACAAGTTTGGTAAGCTTATCATTGCAGCAAGAAAGAAAATTTTCTAAATACATATAATTTGATTTTAGAAATTAACATTGGAAATTTATAGCCATATTTTTCATCAAAAGTACAGGGTAAATATTTCCTGTGGATATTTTAAATGTTAAATTTTCAATGTGAGAAAAATATACCATGCTACCAATGAAAGTATAAATGTTCAAAGTATATTTGTATGGAAGAAATTAGAATAGCTCCCTTGATATAATTTATATCACTCTAATACAGATCTTTATAAACTACTAAGCTTTAATTACATTTTAAATGTTAACTATTTTACTTTGAACTTACATATTTGTAACTTACACAGGAAGTATTAATATCAAATAGTGTAAATAACTGACCCTATTTTGGTCCTCCCATGATTGAGTTTTTTCTAACATAAAATTGGCAAATAAGTTATCTGTTTAATTTGCAAGTATAGGTTTAGTTCATAAATATATTCATAGAATATTTATTCTCTGAATTCATATATTTCTATTTAGCAGCATCAAACTATCCTTTTAATGTAATGAATTTTTTAAAAAGCATTGCTCAGTTATATGTATAAGGTGAATATGTGATTAGACTTATTTTTCTATTTTAATTTGAACAATGTTTGCATTAGCAAATGTTGACCTGAGTAGAACAATGAAAATTTACTGTTATCTGAGTTTTGCCATTTTCTACTGGACAATGCTGATTAAGGATTTAAGTTTAGCATTTTTTCTCTGAATCAATTCTGCTACAGTTTCTGAAAATGTCTATGCAGGTGCTACCTTGTTCGTTCATGGCATTAGGACATTAGATTCTGCAAATAAAAACTTTACAGCATCATAAAATTGGGATTGATGAATAATTTACATTTTAGTAATCCATTGCATTTGTCTTAATGGTCAGCTACAGGATTAACTGATAGTTTAAGAAATACTTATGAGAAGATGTCCATGATGGAACACATCATTAGTTCTGTAGGAGAAACAGGATTATTAATCACTGACATCTTAAGTGAAAATTTTTATTTTTTTTTTAAATTTGAAGATAAAAGAGACAAATACATTCAAATCTTCTTAACTACATTTTCTTTGATCTTGATTGCTTAGGAAACACAACTTTATAACACTGCAAATAAAATAGCATACATATTTACTTTAAATCCTGTCATATATTTTTTTCCACCAATTAAAAAATGTGTAATGATTTAGGGAATCGTGATAGTACATTCTACCATCACTGTCAACATCAGCAACAAGAGGAATAGTCATCACTGCCAGTTAAGGAGAACCTGTTGTGGAGCTGTAGTTAGGATAGCTGTTTTATATTCATATTTTTAGT
>NW_003852404.1:13356937-13359421 GCF_000181295.1 Otolemur garnettii | reverse complement strand
CAGGAAACCGTTTCAAACATTAGAACTCAAGAAATATCCTTATTTGATACTTTAGGCAATTAAACTATAGAAAATTGGAATGACTGTTTGCTGGCCCCAAACCCAAGGAGACTCAGATTCATAATTAACCACAAGATTCCTGGATTCTCATTCTGTGCTCTTTTCATGTGTGTATCTTGTTACTCAGATGTCTCTATCTCTTCTGTGTTCTTTTGACAGGATTTTCTTTCAAGAAGCAAAAGCCTATCTTACAAGGAGACATTTTACTAAAACCTAAAAACAAAGGAAACATGTGTGTGAAGGGTGGGGCATAGTGGGGTGAATATAGTTAACAAACACAAATGGAAAAGATTATTACTTCTGCTGCACTAAACGCATACAATACATATGAAAAGAAAAAGCCCACTAATATCCTATGCATTAGATTCTAGTAGGAGACTTAGCCAGGAATTTGGAAGATCCGTTTCACTTAACAGGAATGGCTTGGATCAACAGAAGCCACAGGGTTGCTGAGACATTCAAGCATCAGCAAATAGGAAAGCATGAGCATCTCAGGGCCCACTGAACAACCAAAGGGAATTATATTGTTGGAGTCTAATCGAGAACTGAAGCTTTGGTGAATTGGCTCCACAGGTCTGGGCTTCTAGAAGGCAGAGCAAAGACCAGAACCATCTGTCACCACTACTTCTCATTGGGCATCGTTTCTCTGCCTAGGAATTCAGGATGGTTTTCATAAATATGTTGCAACATATAAGATCTTGATAAGAAAACCAGTAGCTGTACTCTTTGGCAAGAATAAGTATAGCTACTCCATGCTCCACACTAATATGAATTCCCATGTGAATAACCTTTGAGAGGTTCAGAAATATACTAGAATTGTTCAAAAATGGCCTGCAGATGCTCATGTGGTCTGTGTGCGTGTGTGTTCATGTGCAAACATGAGTGAGAGTGTAAGTGGGCGGCGGTGGTTAGTGTACTGCCTGTCTTCGTAATGCATATGAGGAGTAAATGTTATCCAATTTAAAAATGTAGTGCATCTGTAAGTTCTCCAAATTTTGTGATTCAGGCATTGTAATACGTAGAAAGAAGAGAATAATATCCTTTGTATGTGTACACGATAGTCCATACCATTCACCCACTAGCATAGTATTTTCTCAGCGGTTTCTCACTTTTTCAATAAAAATAACACTTATCACTAAAGTGCAATAAAAAACATAATTAAGTGTCCTCATGCTAAATGCTCTAGGTACTTAAATATTTAACAGTTTTGAATTAATGCCCCTACAGTAATAGAGTCAGCACATAAATATTTAATCACACTTCTGTAAGCTTTCTGAGTTAGCATACCTTGTGGTAGTGCTCCATAGAACAGCAAGTATAGAAAGAAACTTCCTTAGACCAGTGTAGACAGTGGTTTGAGTCTGCTTCCTCTAATCCTTGTAACCAGAACTCCTGTCTAGGGGAAGTCTATCTAGTTTTTTATCTCTTATTAACTTTTTAACAGATGTGACAATAGTTAAAAAAAAAAAAATGAAGCCAAGCAAGATGGCAACAAAAAGCCAGAAAATGAAGGAATAATTCATAAAATGCTTCATCATTCTTGAACAGTCTAAAACCTCCACATACTTAGTGTGCATAAGCTAAAGGCCATATATAAATCTGTGAAAAGAAAGGAGATTGTCTTCCACTGAACACTAATTAGCTAAATCAGAAAAAAGTTCAGACTTGGTGTTTCTTGGCACAAAGCTTAGAGATATCATCCTCTTCATCTTCATCAGGCTTTTGGCACTTCAAAAATGGATCTGCTCAGTTTTCATAGAGCTGGATAAAACTACCCACTGCTCATCCTCAAGAAACAGTCTTAAAATTCCCTACCCTCTCAGAGTAAAATTAAATGCTAGAATTTGAATGATGCTCCCAACATACTTTGTACTGTCAGGCATCAAATGTCTAGCAAAGAAACAACAAAAGTTGCTTATTTGAACATGAGTGGTTAATCAACAAAAGACAAGTAGAACTAGGAATGGTTTTCTCACTTTTCCTCTGGCTCTTTTGAAACAGACTATTAAAAACTCATGCTGATGATATGGTGGTGGTGGGGGGGGTTGGTATGACACCTATCAGCCACCAGACTATGTATTTGAAAAAATGCAAAGGAAACACTGTTAGTGAGAGCTATTTCTTTAAATTACCCAAGAGTAATTTATCCTCCTCAGAAGATAGTGTGTCAGCAAAATTGTTAGTTCTGTGATTAAAAGATATCTGCAGTCTAATAAGGCTTGGAGGTCAGTGAATTGGTTTTTAGGATTTTAGGTAGGAAAGAAAACAGATTCAAAACCGCTGAGTTTAAGAAACTGCAGTACCAAAAGGCAGAGAACCAATTATGTAGAAAAAAAGACTAAAATCAAATGTTTCTTCAAGAATGAAATCCAACATCATTTGATGATCAAACACAACACATTTTAGTGTGATACCAAATAGCAA
>NW_003852404.1:13351775-13354698 GCF_000181295.1 Otolemur garnettii | reverse complement strand
AAGCATTTTCCCCTGAAAAAGATAACTCACACATACATAAAAAATTATCATGAGGAGCAAGAAATTATCCTTCTAAGTTGTTTCAAATAGGAGTTCTTACATATTATAATCTTCCTAATGAAAGAGCATAAATGCTTTTAAGAATTATTGTAGATTAGAGAAGTAAGGTGGCCCTTGAGAAAACAAGGATTTCCAGTTAGCTATAATAGTAAATATTTTAATTATTAACTTTACAGTGCAAATTATGCCTGCAAACCCAAGAGGTCCATGTTCATATTCATGGAATGACTTTTCTCCTTAAAATAGCAATATATTAATGTATATTTGATTATGATGCAGACATTGAATTTGTTCTTAGTCTGCAATTAGTAACAGAGAGAGCTACACAACAGAGATTAAGCCAGTTTTCATTTAAATCATCTTACCAAATAAAATCATAGAGTATGGTATTACCAGGTAAGCAAAGAGGACAGCTTCCCCTCATCCATTTCCATGTTTCATATATTCTAATATGAATTTCCAAGGAAAAAGGAATATGCATGTGACTAGAAGTTCACCATGAGTCTGCTGGACTTGAATAGTTTATGTTTGCTTTTACTTCTTAGAACCATTTCACATTGAATTTATTTTTGTAGATTAGTTGTTTTCAATTTGTTATATATAAATTTCTTTCATCAAATCCACTCAATAACAAGTGTATAAGCAGCTAATACATTTTTTTGATCATTAAAGGACTTTAAAGGAAAGGGCAAAGTATAGGTTGGAATCCTCCCACTAACACTAATTCTGTGACTCCAGCAAGTCTTGTAAGCACTTTGACCTTTTCAAATATATCATCTATAAAATAAAAAGAATGATAAAATTCATCTTAACGGATTCTAGTTAAGATTCACTAAGTGAACAGATTTTCAGGATAACTTCTCTCAGTTCTAACTTGGACCACATTTGCTGTACCGCTATGTCACACTTTACTTCATTTTTTCTTTGTAATTGTAGCAAAACTGGGATCTCATCACCCATGTAGCTGGGGATAAATGCTTTTTTGTCCAAGTGCTTCATTTGGTTTAATTCAAATTACAATTTTTTTAATGTCAGGATGTGATTCTTTTTATGACAGGTGTTTCCATTTTTTTCTGTTTCTTATTGTATCTATTTCCCTCATGAATCTTGTTTTTTTTTTTAATTACCTTGATTTCATTGGCGTTACATTTTCTATTTCAACCACTTGATATGGATTCTTTTCCTCCTGTAATACAACCAAATTTCCAGTAATTAATGTTGCTGCACATTTTTCCCCCTTGTATTTATCCTTAAGTGTGTACAAACTATCTTTAACCATTATCATTGTAAGGGATATGACAGATTTTATTCTCATAAACCAATACCTTCTCAAAGTCTAATAATTATATACCTTATAAAAATCTAAATGCTGTATCTTCTTAAGTGTTCATTAGTGTTCATTAAAAAACTTCACTACATTTTCTATTTTTGAATGAAAACAGACAATATGTATAACCATATTCATATTTATTCTGCATGTAAACCCAACGAATGTGACTTCACCTCATTCAAATCTGAACATTACAGGTGAATATGTGAGATAAGCCTAATGTCACTTCCAGTAAATGGTGACTCAGTGTGGTAAAAGTTTAGATAACTAAGGTTAAGATATATGAGGTGAGAGGAGAAAATGAAAAAAATTTGGTAATAAATTGTGGGTTTTGCAGGACAAGGCGGGCATGTTAGGTAAAATGAGAACAGTGGGGAAAGTCTTATCTAATTACCAAATATATTGGAGGAAGCATGCCACTTAATCAAAATAATTATTAGTAATTATACATTATAGTGATCTCTGAAATTCATAGAATTATACAAAATACATAGAGGGCATATTTTAAAACTGTTGAGAGATGTTTAAATCCTGCACAGAGTGATGGCGTGATTAGGAGACGCTTTTGCATTCTGAGTTGTTTTTAGCATCACATATAAAGTGGTAATGTAAAGCATAAAAATATTCTTACTCTTGCACTCTGAAATTAATAAATTTTTAAAATATCTACAGACCACATCACATTAGTTTATTACAAACAGAAAAGTACAAAGTACATTTTTCATAACTATACAGTTCTATGAATTTTCCCAAACTGAGAAAAATAATGTTGCCAGGGTTCCAGCAGTCATTTCATTCTCTATTCCAGTGAGGTTATTGCATAAGAATAATTGTTAACATCATAGATTTTTATACATTATGTAAATGTAATTATGTAGTTAATATTTGCAGGAAGAATGGGGACCAAAGACTCCATTCTTGGCAGAGGAGGGAACCCCCAGAAAAAAGGGAAAATTAAAAAGTAAGCTGAAGGAGTCAGAACAAAGAACAGTCAGCTAGTTTACCATTAAGCTAGCCGTTGCTAAATTTCTTATCTGAACAAGTGTAGGGCCTTTCTTGAAACTCTGGCTTATTGGGGATACAATTTACACCAATACCCTGCTGAGTCTGTGAACACTCTGAGGAAGTAAAATGGTCATAAAAGAGATTATGAGGAGACCTGGAATAGATACACCTTCTGGGTCATTCCCTGCCCTTTAAACAGACAGAGCCGATACCCATTGTGGAGATTTGCCTTTGACTGGGACAGAGACCAAGGGAATAGCTTGAGGTCTGTGTATAGTAAAGCTAAACACCCCTTATCGCAGAGGAAAATCCTCTGTGGCTGTAATAAGAAGAAAAAGCCTCTCTCCCACTGATTCCCCAGTGGAGATTAACACAGGGGTGTTTTACTCCACAGTGAACTAGCAGAGCTTAGCACCTCCCTAGGAATCTGTGTGACTCCAGACAAAAGGCTTCCCTCACACAAGGCTCAAGTTTCAGAGGCTCCAAAACTGCTCAAATCTTTAAAGTTAATAATAATAACAATAGGAG
>NW_003852404.1:13349563-13351238 GCF_000181295.1 Otolemur garnettii | reverse complement strand
AATGTAAGGGTAATTTGGATGATTTCAGTTTGAGGCATTTTAATATGCCTTTTCCATTAGAACACATGTAATATTTTGTGGCTGGGCATGAGCTTAGGACTAGACATCCAAGGTCCTAGAGTTCAGGCATTGTAAATGCTGAAAATAGTCACTAAGTGACTATAGCAATTTAAACCCCACAGCATGGTATGAATGTGTCAAATGTCCATTCATTCATTCTACAATCACATCAACACTAGAGTATGTCAAACATGATGCCGAATACTTTAGCCATTATGTTTGGAGTTTGTTGGTTGTATCACATGTTGGTTCTAATTTACACTTACCTGGTAAGTAAGTCTAATGATGTGAAAATTATAAATAACAATTGGTAGAATACTTTCTATAATGTTCAATATTTGTACCTATTTTTTGTCAATTTCTAGTTGATTGGTAGGCATCTCTCTTCTATTCAGGATTTCAGTGTGTTATTTAATATGATACACAATTTATTAGTCAATTAATTTATCTTATATATATCTTCTCTATTCTTTTAATTATCTTTTAACTTTTCATAGGTAGCTTTTGATACTTGTAAGCTATTCATTTTAATATCATTTAACTAATGATTTTTGTTAATCATTTTTGTTCTTTTTATGATTAATAATCATTGAATCAAATTTGAGAAATGTTTGGGCCAGGCATCCTCAATCTACAGCCCGTGGATCCCATGTGGCCCGCTGGGTGTTTTTGACGCCGCTGCCTATCCTGCTTCACAGCCAATTTGTCCGAAGGTCCACAGTCCGGCCCTCCAATGGTCTGAAGGACAGTGAACTGGCCCCCTGTTTAAAAAGTTTGAGGACCGTGGTTTGGACAATTAGACTTATCGGTTTTCTTCATGGTTATATAATATACTCACTACCTGTCATTGAAAAGAAGTCTTTGTTCCATGACATTGCTTCATCTTTTTCACAAATTATGTAACTTATATGTAGATCAATTTTTGAAATTTCTTCAAATGGGGAATTCAAAATTTGTTCAGTTTGTCTTTTTGCTAATATTACACTGTATTAAATATAAAAGCTTCATAACATATAGTAGTATTTCTTAAGAAGGGTCCTCTATTTGCTTTCTGCAGTATTATCTAGGCTATTATCTACAAGTTTTGAAGCTGTTTCTCTTTCTATGAATAGAGGGATTTGTATAATTTTAATGTAACACTTTAAAGACAAACAAATGATATGATACTAGTGAGTAAAACTATTCTGATAATCTTATTATATTTGGTAATAAAAATTAGATAACTAATAGCTCACAAAATTAGATTACCTTTTTAAAAGATTTTTAGATTACCTTAAAGAAATCTTTTATTTTTAATTATGATGGCTATATGTTATTTGGGCACTTTTGGTGTTTTGACATAGTCATACAACGTGTAATAATTTAAATCAAAGTTTATAATAACTTACTGTTGACTACAGGCACTCTCTTGTGCTGTCAAATATTGTTTATTTTATCTACTATAACTGCATTTTTATACCCTTAATTATCACCCCTTCTCTGTTGCCCTTTCTAGACTATGGTAAACATCATTCTACTCTTGATCTCCATGAGATCAACTGTTTTAATTCTTAGCTCCCATATGAGAGTGAGAACATGTGAAATTTGTGTTCCTGTGCTTGGTGTATTTTACTTA
>NW_003852404.1:13330981-13349185 GCF_000181295.1 Otolemur garnettii | reverse complement strand
TCACAGGTTGGAGAACAGCCTGAGTCAGAGTGAGACCTTGTCCCTAAAAATAGCCTGGCATTGTTGTGGAGGGCACCTGTAAGTCCCAGCTACTCAGGAGGCTGAGGCAAGAGCCCAAGATTTTGAGGTTGCTGTGAGCTATGTCGCTATGAGTCTCTATCTCCAAAAAGAAAAAAAAAAATGAAGTCTAATATTTAAATATCTTCTAACTACTAGATATTTAATTTATGTTTCATTTTAAAGAAGTATTTTTATATAAAATCATGCAACTGGTTAAAAAAATATTACATTTTTAAGAATAAAAATTTAAAAACAAAATCCCACTTGGTAAAACATAACATAAAGTAAGTGGTCTGAATTACTGCAGTGAGATAAGTATCAATATAAGCAGAATTTTTAGAAAATTTATAATTATTAATACATTTTCCAGCTGTGTCTATATATTATAGTTTGCATGATTTGAGCAGAATTAAGTTAATATGTTTCTAAACCAGATAAATTATCTGAGCTCTTTGGAAAGAAAACAATTACTGTTATTTTCCTCTAAAGGTATGCGAAGAGATCTGTCAGTGCTTTTCACATATAAAATCTGTCCTGCCATGTGTGTGGCTTGACATAATAACATGTTTTCTCTAGAGCAAGTTACTACTGAATTTATGGTAATTTGCTAAAGCAGCTTTTATTTCACTCAGCAGAGTAGCAAATGCAGTATTGACAAAAATCTCTCTTAAGGTTTATATTATATTTAGTATAATCAATAACCGTATGAGATAGTTAATCTTTTATCACTTTTCCATGCCCCCATCTCTTTCTTCTTCGGGACATGCTGTAATCTATGTAGCTGTCTAAAGTTGAAGGAGTAAAGGCTACACAAATGTTTATGAGCTGATTCCCAGAACGTGTGAACATACGCAGAGAACCATGTAGATGTGATGAAGAGTATGGACCTTGAAATGGAGAGTTGACCCAGAATTATCCACAACAGCACATTCAAATCACATGAGGACCTTACAGCAGGTAAGCCCCCCCCCCAGCCCCGCCACCTGAAAGAGATAAAGAAGGCGATCGGGAAGGGGGAGGAGGAGGAGAGGAAGGAGGAGAAGGGCAAGAAGAAAGAAGGAGGAGGAAGGGGATTGAGATTAAGAAGAAGAGGAAGAAGAAGAGGAAAGGGAGGAGAGAAAGAGGAAGGAGTAGAAGGATAAGAAGGAAGAAGGAAAGAGGACAAAGAAGAAAAACAAAAGAAGACAGAAGAAAGGATGAAAGGGGTGGTCCATAGGCCGAGGAGTGGCCAGAAGTTGGAAAAGGCAAAAACTTAGGTTCTGACCTAAAGAACTATAAAATGACATATCTTTGTTTTTTGAGCCATTGAATTTATGGTAATTTGTTAAAATAGCAATAGGAAATGAATACATTTTCTATCATAAACCTGATATACTACCTCATATTTATAGATCTTTCAACTCCTTTTCAAGTCTAACACAGAAGCGTTCAGTTACTGTGTCATAGTCATCTTTCTGACCCCAGGCCCTCATAGAGCAGGTTATGAATAAACATTTCTTGAATGCCTACATCAGTCCAGATGGTCTTGGTTATCCATCTTTTTATGTACCTACACCAGGTACAGACCCAGAAAAAAAGAAAAACAAATGTTGCAAAGGCACTCAAAAGCTACCATATTTTCTGGTTGTATTAAGTGGCAGTATTTCATAGTACTATTAATATTGCTAATTCCCAGGTATTTGGAAAGAGTATGTGCTTGATATTGGGCAGTTGCAATAGTTAAAGTACAAGAATGCCTTAGATAAAGCTAAGAATCTGATAAAGTACTATGGGACACCAAAGGCCTCTGAGACAAGGAAGTACAAATAGCTCAAGAGCATCAGAAAGAGAAAATTTATTGTTAATTTGTCAAATTTTGGTGTTTTAAATTGTGAATGGGAGTTTCAAATATTGCTTTTCACTCTATCTATGCAAGAGTTTCTCCTCTGACTTTAAAAATTTCACAGTGAGTGCCTCGTCAGTGCCTTTGGCTCTAGCCTCAGTAATATTGTGTCTTATTTTCCTTTGGTATGGTTGGAGATTTCCAGATGAAACCTGCTATTTAAATGACCATATCTCTAAGACCATTCTTATGTGATATATATATTTTTTGACTTGGAGTTCTCAAAATTCCAACATGGATGAAAAGATTGTTTCATATTACTTTTTCCTTTTCTTTTTCTTTCTTTTTATTTTGCACTATGAGGGATGTTAATAAAATTTATAAATAGGTTTGAGGTGGTTTTACCTCATTTAGGCTACTTCAAGCCGGTGGTGCTTAGTGTTTCTTTATATGTGTATTTCTTGACAAGTGTATGTATTCAAATATATTTTTAATTTCTCTGAATGCATTTTAATATCTTGAAACACAGAGAAAACATACTAAAAACAATTGGCCTAATACTACATTTAAAAAACATAACCACCATTTTTTTTAACATAAAATAAAGACAAATGCAAAGAGAAGAAGAAATTGAAATGCTGAAATAAGTTGAAAACTGGAGAAAATTATTCAGAAAAACACAGACAGACAAATGCAGCTGCCATTTTCTGAGACGGATGCTGAATGAGTTCTGTTGGCTTTAAATCTCTAATCATATGCTGTTGAGCAACTTTTTACCATTTCAGCAGCATTTTTTCCTATCCTCATTGGAAATGAAAGTCATAAGAATGGCTACTTTGTATTTATCCCCCATATGCAATAAATGCACAAATTTAGTACATTTTAGATAACTAAGGTTTTAGGCAATTAAACCGACTGGTTCTCCCTTAGCTGTAGAATTACTTCAAGTAAGCATTGAGGAAAAAAATAAACTAAAGCAAAATTTAAGTTAAAATGTACTTTTTTTCTACCTTATTAAATAGTCATTATTTGCATTTAAACTATGATTTCCTACATGTAAAACCTGTGGTGATTCAAATGCCCCCTAACCTGAGTGGTAAGGAGAGAAGGTGGCTGCCTCTGAAATGTCATTGGTGCAATAACATACTATTCTTCATTATGAGAACAATTATGACTTTAAAATCATAATACATTCCTACTAATTCGTGCCAGTAAGTAAAAACATGAAAAGAAATAACATAAACCCAAATATTACACTGCTTTTTTTGTTGTTGTTGTTAATTCCAACAGGCTAATTTGTCCCAGACCACCTTGTGAACAGTGAACCCTTGTGAATATTTTTAGAAAATCAGAATCCTCATGAGTTCCTCCACTGGAGGAGAAGTTACCAAAAGTATACCATCCTTTTGTACTACCTTGAATATTTTTATCTACTACTACCTTGAGTTTTATTCACACTCCTAACTATGTCCATTTCTGTCTACATATAAATTACTATCTACATAGTAGATCTCTACTAACTCGTATCTACTTAGATACGGCTAACATCTATAGCAATCTATATGTATAGGTAGTGAGAGGTAACAACCAGGTTCTTCTAACAACATTTTTTAACATTTATTATATTAATGTCTTTTATAAGACAAAAATTGAAAAATAAAAAAGCAATTCTTCTGCTGTGCCAAAAGCTCTTAGAGAAAAAAAAACACGAAGAAATGAATACATTACCTTCTAGTGTGATGATTCTTAATTTTCTCAAAAACCACACATCAATGTAAGCATCTATTTCTGGGCATAATTAACATTAATCTGACTTTTAGACAAACTGTTTGACAAATTTTACTTTAATTGACATTTTGACAGTGAAATTTTATTGGAAAGTCCTGGCAAGCTCATATCCAAACAACCTTCACTATAAAGGAGAGGTTCTGGAAACATGATGACAATTTATTACAGTCCTCAGCATTTACTCAAAGAGATATACTGAACAATGAAACAAAAAGAAATAAGACCATCCATCACTTCCTCACCAAAAGACCCAAGCTCTTATATCCATTAATACTCTTATATTCTGCCACCAGTCAGTGAAAAGATGTCCCTGAACAATTCTTGCAAATGTCTTAAGTTATAAATATGTCTATAGCCAAGGCATTTCCCAGATGCTGTCTGAACTCAACCAATACTCCTCTACATTTTACTAATAAAATTCAACTCTGTAACTATTGTTATCTATCAGGGTATCCAACCGGCAGGCCACAAGCTATGTGCAGATTATGAGATTCTGTGAGGACTTTTTGCTTATCTGTGGTAGTGAATATCATGATATAATGCATGGAATTATTTTTTATTTGGTTGGTGGTTTCATTAGTGTTTATATATTTATTGTGTGGCCCTAGACAACTCTTCCTTTTCCAATGTATGGCAGAGAAGGAAAAAGATTAGATACCCCTGGAGAGGTTAAAAAAATGATTGGAGATATATTTCTGAGATATATATATATGTATATGTGTGTGTGTGTGTGTGTATACATACACATATATATAAATGAATCATATATACATATATGAAACTAATATATACAGTTATATATAAATTTATATATAATGTATATACAAATCTAAAGAAGTGGAGCCTTGTAAATCTTCTAAGCTCTGAAATAATTATAGTAGAGTTTTCATATTATTCTGGAAGAAGAGGTTGAGACATGGCTGGTGTGACTTATTATTATGGGCTCTATGTGTGTGTTAACGTACTTAATTACCCTCTTTAACAATTCTTGCATAACCAAATGCTCCTTCATACAATCTGACTCTATCCTTTTTATCCTATGGAAGTCCACAGAATGTAGCCAAAACAAAAACATCTGGACAATTTTCTATGAAATCTCTCAGAAGTCTTGGTTGAATGAGTTTGATCCCAATGTACATCAATGAACATTTCCTAAAATTGTTTCAGTTTTATACAACAAAGTCCTCCATAACCCTTCTGGGAGTTAAGTCAGTGTCCAGTCCATGTTCTTTATTTTACTTTAACTCTGCCAATTCTATATTACAAGGTTTGTCAATTGTAAAAATCCTCTGTCATATATTAATATCTGTATTAAATTCCTTCTTTGGGTTATAAGCAATGAAACACAACTAAAAATAGCAATATAAATTACATAAACAAATAACAAGTAAATTTACTTTTGTAAATTAAGAAAAAAATAGACTTTTCTTTATATATATGTGGCTAGGACAAAGACATCTGCAATGTAATCAGGCCTCTTTATCATCATCACCCTCTCGTGCTAACTCCTGTCTTTGCCTCAGTTGACCTCATTTATTTACTATCAAAGGCTGCTTTGCAATATCTGGACAAGACTGGAACTGGATGCTGTGCATGTATTATTTTTATCTATTTATCTACTACTACCTTGAATAATAGTTATGAGTGTGAATAAAATTCAAAGTTTTTCAAATTATTTCATTGTGAAAGTAGTTTTACTGTTACAACTTTGTCAGGAAAACCAAACAGTAAGACCTTAATTATAATAATACACTTGTAAACGCTTGGACCCAAGAGGTCTGAATCTTTGACACCAAATATAATAGCTCTGTGACCTTGTTTGAGTTGTGGAACTTCTGTAAACCTCATTTTCTTCATCTAAATCATGGAGATATAATGGTGTAATTTGAGCAATAACTCAGATAAATCATTTAAAACTGTTGGAAAAGAATTGGTTACTTAATATTAACAGTCAAAAAAAAATGTTGGTTATGTTGTTACCATGGTAACATTATTATTACTGAATATCTCTTAACTGTTCAACCAGAAATTATGTGTGTGTATATATATATCTAAAGATATATAAAAGTATGTGATTTGTGTGTGTGTATGTGTGTGTGTGTGTGTGTGTGTATATATATATATATGAAGTGGATATGTACTTTCAGTTATAGCAACCTACATGTATATAAACTGAAAGTTTCTTAAAGTTCTATATCCACAAATTATAGATTTGACATCCATGTTATTCTGGGAAATCAAGGATAATGTCCATTTGAAACTTTCAAGGATACATCTATATGTATAGACAGTGTATAGAACTATCCAAGAACAGAGATTTTGCTAGAATCTGGTGGGAATTCTGTCCCTTCTACTGCCTGGTTGTGAGACCTTAGATGTGTATATATTTTGTCTAAATCAAGGGCCTTCTTCGTGTCACCACTATTCATGATTATTGTAAACATGTCCTGTGTGTCATTATAAGAATCCCAACAGAACCTATGAATTTCCAAATATGCTTATTTTTTTAAGTGAACTTCATAAACACTACAGATAAAATAATTGAAAACCTGGAAATTATAAAGATTAAAAAATAAAAACAAAGGAAAATCATGCCTCCACGGGAGAAAATCTTTATTAAAATGGTAGCTCATTTTTTCTTTCCAATTCTTTTGCAGATCCACGTTTCAGATCTAAAAAAAAAAAAAATGGTCTCATTCAGTGAGCCACTGAGCAGGTAGGAAACACATATATTTCAGAAATTATAAACTAAAACAAAAAAGTCACTTAGACATTTAAAATTTTTATCCATCCTATTGTTTACATATCATGGGTCCAAGAACCTCTCATTCTATTACACACCAAATCCTTCTTTATTTCCTTACGAAACTTTCGGTCACATTATCCTCTCCCCACTGTCCCCTTTAAAGAAATCTTTGTCTTTTTATATTGTTTAATTTGAGTTCTCTGTAGATCCTAGTTATCAACTATTTGTCTGCTTCATAACATGCAAGTATCTTTTCCCATTCTAATGATTATCTATTTACTTTGGTTATCTCCTTAGCTATAGAGAAGCTATTCAGTTTAATTAAGCCCCATTTGTTTATTTTGCTGCTGTTGCAAATGCCACTGAAGTCTTCTTCATAATGTCTTTTCAATCCCTGGTGCCCAGAGTCTCTACCTTTTTATTGGATTGGACCAAATATGAAAAGAGTTTTAGTAATTGAAGGAGTATATTCAATAAGTGAGATATGTTTGTTGAGGTGGGATCATTGAAGCTTTTCTTTTAATAACCTCTTGCTCCATATTAAAATATCATTTTACTTGCAAAATTATGACACAAATTGAAAGCAAATAGTGATTCTTCTTTGAATTTACTAATATTGTGGATTGAGAATGTTTGAGACATAAGTGACCCAAAAGAAATATGAACTACTTTATATAGGTGCTATGTAATTTTAATTTCATTGATTTTTTAAGTATTAGATAAGAAGACTTAATATCATGTTACATGGACAAATATCGACACTTAATTTGATTCAGTGTCATAAAAATAAGCTGTAATGAGCACCTGAGTTATTTTATGCTTATTCTACCAAAGTCATTTTTATTTGAAGTAAAAATACAAAATAATAATACATGTGTTCTATGAGTTTTACCTTTGATCTTTGTTTTGTTTGCTCTTCCCCGAAGCCTTCAGCATGAGTTAAGAGACTGTGTGAGTTTGCAATGTTGAAAAATGATATAAAAATGTAGCTTACTAGCCATTAGAAATTTGTAGTGACTTAAACTTTATATAAACGTATATATTCTATATCCTTGGAATATTTTAATTTAAAAGCTTTGACGTTTTCTCATTTTAGTATTTTCACACAATTATTTGTACTATCTGATTTTAATAATTCACACCAGTTAAAATTATTAACAATTGTTTATAATTCATTTATTCCAAATGGAGCCACATTGTTCCTATTGATATACGCATGTATATAGGAATAGATATATCTTAAAGATTTTAAGAAAACCTCTAGATAATCTCATAGGTTAATAACTTCCAACTGGAACAATTATTTGTTTTTCATCACTCCCATTTTTAACATCATGTGCACATATGCACATGCCATCCCTTGTTATCCATGAAGGATTAGATTAAGGACCTTCCAAAGGTACCAAACTCTAAGGATGATCATATCCCTGATATGAATCGGTGTAGTATTTGCATAAAACTTATGCTCATTCTCCAATAAACATTGAATTATCTCCATCACTTACAATAGCTGATACAATATAAGTGCTTTGTAAATAGTTGTTTTACCCTACTTGTTAGGGAACAATGACAAGAAAAAAGTCTATACATTTTCATTTCAGACACAATTTGACTCCATGGATGCAAAACCCATAGATATGAAAGGCTGACCACACACACACGTGCACACACACAATTATTAACATATACAAAAACACTGTAAAGTTTTTATTTATGCTAGAAAAAAACATATATTTAACCACATATGTGTATTAAAATGGTGTCTAAAATCTCCCTTTTTTATGTTTTCAAGGAAATCCGAAGAGCATCAGAATCATGTGTAGCTGTTCTGAGAATTAGGCTAATTGTCTATCAAAACCATCTTAGTGCATTCATGCTGCTGTGACAGGATGCCATGGACTGGGTGGCTAAAACAATGAACATTTATTTCCCACAGTTACAGAGGCTGAGAATTCCAAGACTGAGGTGAGGAAGGTTTCATGGGATTGGCCAAGAGAACCTACCAGCTGCCCTCCTCAAGGTGGAGAACCTAAAAAGCTGTGGCATGGTGCCATCTAAACCTGAGGGCTAGATTAGGAGCACAGCTGTGCACGGGCACATTACAGATGTCCCAGCTCAAAAGAAGAGAGAAAATGGGACTTTTCCTGAGCTCTCTGTGCTGTGTGTATTTGCACCCTCCATGGATTATTTAATATCCAGCCATACTGTGGAGGACCATGTTCCCTACATGGTCTACTGATTCAAGTGCTAATTTCTTCTAAAAAAATCTACATAGACTAAAACTATATGAAATTATGAAATTTCATATAGAATTTCATAATCAGAAATTATGTTTTATTAACTATCCGAGCCTCCCTTAAGCAAATTAGCACATAAAATTGACCATCACCTTTATTAAAGGCACCAAAATATCTTTTTGATGACTAAAAGCATATATGGAAAAGGTGAAATTTATTCATATACTTATTTAAAAATATATAATTTATTTTATTATACCTCAACCATGAGTATAATGCCATAGGGGTTACTACAGTGGTATGCCGTACATTGGCTCTTATCAGCTTGTGAGAGCCAATAATTTAATTTTTACAAAATTTTACAAAAGAAGGTTTTAGATTGCAATCCATTGTAGTAGCAGTGAAAGATTTAACACACAGAGGCCTTCAAATTATACACATCAGGATTCCAGTTTTTAAGAACAAGAACCAATTATCTTTTGATTTGTTATTTCCATGAGCTTACAATTTTCTAAAGTTTATTTTTTATTCATTTAATTGTAAAATTATCAGCAACTTCACAACAGAGTCTAATAAGAAAGAGTGCTATAACCAACATCGACTTATCAAAAAGTAATGCATCATTATAAATTCCTTTTCTCTTTATAAATATTTCCCACCTTGTCTCATCCATTTAGATATGAAGGTCAATCTTTCCCCACACTGAATTGGTGCTGTGTAGACCAATAAAATATAATAGCTATGACATAGAACTTGTCCTTTAAGAAAATTGCCCATTATTGAGTCCTATTCATGAAACCTCGGGCTGGAGGGTGAGGATACAGAGAAGAGCAGGGAAGCACAAGAAATTTAGAAGAGAAATGACTAGTCCTGTTGAGCTTGTGGATTGTTACTCACCTCTTCCCTTACAACTACCCCTGCTTTATCCCAGGGCCTATAAGAGAACCTGGATCATGCATGAATGAATGAATGAATCATTGATGGCCTGAAACATCTTTGCCTCTTAGACATCTCTTTTTTTAGAGGAACTAATTTCAATGCATGAAATCTATTATTAACTATATCAGTTAAATATTCCATGTCCTGTAATGGAAATTGTCTGTTATTCGGCAGCTGGTACTTCAGAACATCACTCCTCTTTGAGAATCCTGAGAATGACCTGCAACTTACTGTTTTCATTCTGAAAATTCATTAAGAATTTACTCTATATCTTAATAATCTCCAATTTGGGGATAATCTGTCTTTGTGTAGGGCATTTTATACATTCATTGGGTTGAGTTCATTGTGGACCTTCTCTCCTTTCCTTTTTAAATATTTTTAATTTGGAAATAATTACATACCAAACAAAGGCTACAAAAACTCTACAAAGAACTCTATGCAACCTTCACACTGTCTCTTTCTTCCTCTTTTCCTCTCCCTCTGCCCGTTTCCAAACTGACAGAGAAGATTAACTGTTTTTATCTGGCGCCTAACAGGTGGAATATCATAGGGTGTTCTCCGTGGCTCACTAAATATGGTAGGTACCAGTATGTGATTTGCATAAACTCAGTCAAGGACTGGCTTGTCTGTGTTTCCCTAAAGCTTCACTTTGAATCTATAACCTCCAGGTTAGCCATACAAATTCTCAGAGAAATTAAGTTCATTCCTGGCCTCCCCTAACATCATGCATGCTCCTTTGTTTCATCATCTATTGCTATAATCAGGAAAAAAATCTCCATTTGGATGACTTTTATTTCAGTTTCAACATTTCTTCTGAAAAGGTAAATCCATGTGTTAAATTGCCTGCCACAAAATCAATGCGAATATCCTATTAGATTATAATTCACCACGTTGAAAACTAAACACATTATATTTTCCTTTAAATAAACATATCCTTTCGTTTTTTACTTTCCTTCACGTTCCATTAAGTCATCACTGTGGCTCATCATGCCACTATTTTTCAAGGCATACGAGCCCAAACCATTCATGTCATTGTCTAATTGTTTCCCCCTTCCACATTCTTATTTTCTCAGGCACAAGGATATCTTTTTTTGGGCCTGAAATGTCACACTGAACTCTAAGCTTCTTACTGCTCCAATTGCAAATTTTATATTGTTACCATTCCTCTCTTGGATAATTGCAATAATGCCCTAACTGTTTTCTTTATAGTCTTAAAAATCAATCTTGCTAGTGCATTTTTAATACTGTTGGCACAATCCAATTATCCTCCTTTCATATTTGAAAGGTCTATTGCCTATGGAATACAACTTATATTTCTGATATAGATCACTCCATTACTGAGCTAAATTGCTGCTGCCCATATGTGAGGTATACGTCTCAGGAGAGGAAAAATACACATTCTTTTTTTTTTCTTTGAGACAGAGCCTCAAGCTGTCCCCCTGGGCAGAGTGTCGTGGCATTACAGCTCACAGCAACCTCCAACTCCTGGGCTCAAGCGAATCTCCTGCCTCCACCTCCCAAGTAGCTGGGACCACAGGCGCCCGCCACAAAGCCCGGCTATTTTTTTGGTTGCAGCCATCATTGTTGTTTGGCGGGTCCGGGCTGGGGATTCAAACCCGCCACCTTAGGTGTACGTGGCTGGCGCCTTAGCCAGTTGAGCTATAGGCGCCGAGCCCACATTCTTTTAATTTTGAAATTAGTGTGGTCGACACCTAGTGCAGCTACTTACCTAAAATAAGCACATAAAAGTTTTTCACATATCGTAGCATCTTATATTTAAGCAAATCTACAAAATTTTGTAGGGTATATTATAGAGTTTAAGTTCCAATTCTAAAATTAGTTTTATTTCATAATTCAATGTGGTAGTGGGTTTTATTCAGTTAAAAACATTAAAGCTGATCTATTGAAATTTATAAGATATTCTTTAGTTTTCATATTTAAAGTAGTTCTAGGTCACATTGATTTTTAGGATGTGGACTCAAATATAAATTTTACAGATCTAGGCTACAGCCTTATAAGACTGTCACAATGAAATGGCTGTAAGTGTTCAGGAACTTAGGGAGTTTTAATCCTGGTTCTGTCACAAACTTGCTGTCCGACCTTGGCAAGTTAATCTATGTTTGTATATTTTTTATGGAAAAAAGTCAGGGTTGTACCTGAGCACTTTGACAAACATGCCATCAGAGTACAGTGCAATACAGGAAGAAAATCATAGATTCACAGAATATATGACCTGAAAAAGAACACGAGGAAGTAAACTATTTATACTTCGAATCAGAAACATTACTGTGCATAAACCACTAGTCAAATAATGTCAGATCAAATGCCAAGAGTGGATAGAACCCAGTTTTGCTAACTATTTAAATTTAGAAAAATTCAACAAAACCTTTTCTTATACATTCTGGTCATTAATTATAAAATTTGGTAGCAATGACAAATTATATGAAATAATTTGCCCATTTTTATTGTATTTTTAAACACTTTTAGCATGCCTCCAATAAATTGTTTGCTATGTTTTTGAAGATGTATTGTTAAGTTCACAGTTTAATTTTTCTTAATCTGATTTCACATATTACTTGTGAGGTTATTGTTTCCTAATAGTATTTGAGATCTGGATTCCATTTACTTTGAAACCTCAACCACAGCATGTTGGTGAATAACTGGCCAGAGCAGATGCAATTAGCTCATTAAAACTTAGATTTTGTTCTCAGTCATGTAGGTTTTGAAGAAATTAAGTCTTAGAGCAATTTTACTGGATTCAAACTCATGAAGCCAAAATGGATATACAATGTTCCTGAAAGGGTGGTTTTAATTAACCAAGGTGTTCTTTTATTAACTTCCACGTATTATTTTCTTTATGTATATACTATGTAAACTATGCTTAATAATTTATAATTCATTTGATTATAAAGATCTATCACAAAATTAATTTTGAGAAAACTGCTGAACCAGAAAAGGAAAAAACTCTGTTCTGTGCAGTAAGTTGCTCATTCTCTGGTGAACTTATTTGGCAGGTGAAAAGTGAATAATAAACAATTTGTATTTCTAATACAGTGGCAGTGCATTTAATAATTTTGGCTTAAAATGCCTTTGATTATTTGTGATCTATATAGACATTTCAAGTATGAGATGAATTAGAGAGAAATCTGGAATGACCTAAGTCATCAAGCTTTACCTATGGGAAGGCACATTAGTGAAAATCTTGTGTTTTATCATTGTTGGTGTTTCATATTATCATCCATCAAGACACACACAAACATACACCTTTTAAAATTAGTTTTCTAGGGGTATAATATGTATTTAATAACATTTATTTTAAGATAGAAGTTAAATTTCAATTTTCACAAATACATTCACTTGTGTAAATAGAACCCCAGGAAATTTTAGAGTATTTTGATAGACTCTGACATCCCTTCCTGTTGTATTTATTATAAATCCTTTTTTTTTTGGAGACAGTCTCACTTGGTCACCCTTGGTAGAATGCCGTGGCATCTTAGCTTACAGCAACCTGAAACACTTGGGTTCAAGTGATTCTCTGCCTCAGTCTCCCAGGTAGCTGGGACTATAGGGGCCTGCCAGAGCACCTAGCTACTTCTCAGATATGGGATCTTGTTATTGCTTTGGTTGGTCTTGAACCTGTGAGCTCAGGCAATCCACCCGCCTCAGCCTCCCAAGTGCTGGGATTACAGGTGTGAGCCACTGCGCCTGGCTTTATTGTCGATCCCTAATGCACACTTCCCTCTACATAACCACGGATCTATTTTCTGTCAGTGTAGTTTAGTTTTCTCTGTCTTTGCATTTGTTTAGATTGCCACCTTAAAAAGAATTTTAGCTGTCAACTGTGTCAGTAATCATTAGTTTCATCCTCAGTTTCACTTTACAAGTGAAGATATTAAGACACCGAGCATTTAAGTGGTTTGGCTGCAACTCTCTGCCTGGTTAGCATCAAAGTCAATCTCAATAGCTAATTCTTTTAATTTGTTGGCCAGGGCTTCTCCTTTTTATTACTCTGAATGTATTAAAAATAATGGAAAACTTCAAAGTAATGATTTTTCCTTGCACTGTTCTGAATATTTAAGAAATGCAACAAAGGTTTTCTTTTGTGTTTTGTATTTTTAGAATTTTTTTTTCCCCTGAACTTACCTTTCACATAGAGGTTGACATTTCGAATATTAATCATAATCAGTTTATTTCTATCAACTTGGACTGTATTTGGATCTAGTCATGATTAGGGGGGAAATTTTCTTCAGCGATGCTGTGAAAACAGTCACTAATTTATTCTTATTTTAAAAAGTCACACATTTAAAATCAGGGAGAGGATAATTGTCTTTTGTTTACATGTTTTGAAATTGAGTAAAATAACTGCTTCTTTGCCAACATGTATCCTTCTAAAGTAAGTAATTATATGTCTCCTTCACTTAGCTCTCCTGGTTATCAGAATAATAGGCAATTTGGTGAGAAGACAATTTTCTGTAAGGTGAACTTGATTTCGGAAATGCACTTCTTTCTTAAAATCAGAACATGAATAATAATGAATATTTTTAAATATATTAAACTTGAAGAGGGTAAATAAAAAGATTCTGAATGTGATAACATGGAAAAGGAAAATAAATTAAATCACTGATCATACTAAGTATCAAGGGAATAATACTGAAATAGTACAGTAACATATTTGAGCTTATCTACTGCAATACTTTATAAGACGCATGATCCATTTTCCTTTCACTGGTTAACTTTTCCTCATCTGGCTAAATATTATCCTTCTAGTTATAATCCATCTTTGCACCAAAACTAAGTTTGTTGTAAAAATATATCAACTTTATTTAACAATTGTTCACTGAACTTATAACATGTCCTGAGGCATGTCCTGGGTGTGGGAATATATAATAGAAAAGAGTCAGTCTTACAGGACACATATGGTCATTTATCCTGCAGAAGAAACTTAGGGAATGTTAGAATGAAAGCAAATAATCAAATCATATATTTTGAATGGAGGAATACAACCCTCCACAAGAGTATGGACCACAAGAGTATGAATTAGGGAGGTGAAGAATAGAGGCAAATACACCCAGATTGTAGCTTTTGCCACACCTGTTCCTCCAGAAGCATTTACTACTAGATCAATGACTCTCATCTTCTTCCTAGAAAAAAAGGCATTTCACATGTAATGTCAATCACCAATAATACAGTTATCTAAAACTTAGAGAATAGCATGAGGGGAAAGGACAAAAACCAGGAAATAACTTGTAATTTAAATTAATATATTATTGATACAAGATTTCCCTGCTCAGGGCTGGAGAGGGACTCCAATTTCCTACCCCTAGGCAGGCTCACAAATGAGATTGAACACAGACCATTTTTCTGGACCAAAAACAGGCTCATAAAAACCTATGTGTACAGCAAAGAGCACATCCTATACAAAGACTTTACACAGAGGCAATTTTAGATTTAACTTCTGCCCTCATTCCCCTGGTGCCAAATGGTTATGATACATTCCACCTCCCTATTCCTCTCATCCTTGGTCCACAGGACAAGAAATGTATATAACCCCCTATAGAGAAGGCCCAGATGGCCACTTGCTCTGGTTGCCCCTCCATAGCAGAGGGTCTATTTTCCTTCTCCCCTTATCTATCTATCCATAAAATCTGTCCTATTGCTTACTTGTGATGGTACATGGATTCATTCTTCTCATCTCTGAGATAAAGAAGCCAGCAGGTAGAGAGATTCCCACTACATTGTGAGCCATGGAAGTGTGTGACAAAGCCTGAAATTTTAGCATGTGAAGAAAAGCATACCCAATTCTGATTCCTAAAGTACTTCAGCAGTGAAAGGACAGATAGTGTGAGAGGGGACCGCAAAGGCAACTGAGGAGGAGGGAGAGGATGGGAGGAAAGCAGGGGGTTGCAGTGCAAGAGAAAACAAAGAGGAGGGAGAAGGACAAAAAGGTATTTTTTGTTCTTTTAACAGTAGGGGTGATCATCTTTGTAGAATGTTGTGAGACGTTAAATATGAAAGAAGAGAAAAACAAAATACTAGACTTAGGAACTCCAAAGGCTGGAAAATGTTAATACATTAGTTTTGTACAAGTGTTATGTGCCAAACTGACATTGGAAGTGAATGAGAAGCAAGGTGATAAAGGGCAGACATCATGAGACAGTCGTTTGGGAACTATATGTGTTGGGGATACAAACTTATGGACAAGAGCTGCACATAGGATCAGGAAAGACTTTATTGTTTTGTGAAGAGAAATGTTAGCACATGCCTATGAGCTAAGAGACTGATCTCTAAAATCAGGATTGAATGTGCAAGAGGAAGAGGGAATGATTAATGACAATTAGTTCCTGAAAAGACAGAAGGAGCCCCTGGAGAGAATTTTATTTTGTGTAGAGGAGGAAGGAAGTAGAGTATTAAAGCAAAGTTGTGGATTTGGTGAAGTGACAAATAGCGATTACAGTTGGATGAATAGTATTTATTGTATGAAATGTGAGGCAAATTCATGAACAGCAGACTAGCATAAATTTGGAAACTTTTGTAGGGAAGATATATAAAATAGCTAGATACTAATTTTGTTTTTTTTTTTCTTCAGCTTTGCTAAAACCTGAAACTTTGTATTTCAGAAACTAATAACAGCCATTATAATTTTACCTTCAAATGTGGTGCAGAAAATGTTGGAATTGAAGAGAAAGTTGAGGGTAAGTTTGAATACGAGGTGGGCATAAAGTTTGTGTGCAATTTTAAATTGCAAAGTATTTTAAATTGCACACGAACTTTATCATGGCCACCCTTATGTGTTCCCTTTCACAAAGCCAGCTCACACTAAAATCAATGAAGTTTAATATAGCAGATTTGTCTTTTTCTTTCTTTCTTTCTTTCTTTTTTTTTGAGAGAGTGTCTCACTATGTTGCCCTCAGTAGAGTGCTGTGGCATCACAGATCACAGCAACCTCAAACTCCTAGGCTTAAGTGATTTTCTTGCCTCAGGCTCCTGAGTAACTGGACTACAGGCACCAGCTACAACATCCAGTTGTCATCATTGTTTAGCTGGCCTGGGCTAGGTTTGAACTGCCCAGCCTTTGTGTATGTGGCTGGAGCCATAACCATTGTGCTATGGGCAGTGAGCCTGCAGATTTGTCTTATTTTACTATTTTCTTCTTTTGGAATTCTGCAGAAAAGAAATGCACATACACATTTACAAAAATATAGTATAGGACCACGATAGATAAGCAAGGCTATTGCAAAAGTTCTAGTGCGATTATGCAGAAAAGAGCAGCCAGATGTTTCGTATCAACTGGGACCAATAATGAAGATATTAACCTATTAAATATTAAGATGTCATTATGTCAAACACAATAATCTTTGGGTTTATATAAGGATAATATAATAATCTTCTTCATGCCCACACACTTGTGCTTTTTAAATGCATAACATTACTGTTTTGAAAACAAGGTACAGCGTGTTGTACTTTGAAATACCCCGTTGGCGCCCATTGCTGTTTTTTCAACTGCTCACTACTAGCCTGTTTTATAGATAGTTTTGGCCTAAAAACAATGAACAGGTGGTGTTGCAGTAAGAAGTCACATGGGTGTTAATGTGGCCTCGTTTCCTGCAGCACAAGGAAAAGCATTTTCAGAATTTCAGGCTGCCAATCTACTTAGTTGGCACCTGCAGTCTAAACTGGAACCCCATTTTGAAAGCAGGCATGCTGCCATCCTAACAGATGGTTATGAGTATTGACAGCCAAGCGATCATGTATGTACATCGGCTGTGGGTGTCAAAGGCAAGCTGCTTACTTAAGAAGGTCAAACAGCAGTCTGCCCAGAGTTCCCGCAAATAATACTACGAGAGATAGCTGTCTATACCTCATGTTCTGTTAAAGGTCTTCTCGCTTCATACAGGCTCAAAGTTTTATAGTATAGTCAATAGAACTCAGAGGCATAGAAGTAAATCTGAATCTGAGATAAATAAAATGATTGATCATGATATAAAAAATAATAATGCTCCAATGTCACATAAAGTGAGTGGAAATTGTGTTTAAATTACACATAATGCAGTCTTTTTAAATAGGATAATTGATCTGGTAAATTTAACCCCTAAATATTTCTCAAGTTTTACTAAATTAACCTGCATAATTATGTACTAATTTTATAAAATCAGTATATTGTCACAATACCACAGAAGATCTATGGTGTTTTCTACCAGTTATTTTTAACCTAAATAAGTTAAATTCAAATACTACCAATCTATATTGGCATATATTAATCATCCAATTTCAAATGAATTATCAAAGAAAAATCACAAGACATACTGAAAAATGCATGCCTTGTAATTACTTATATTGCAGCTTTTCCAACCAATCAACAGTATTTTATGGAAGAATAATTGAGTTTATATTAGTACATGTTGCAGATTTCATTAAAATACCCCTCCTCTAATTATTTCCAAATCCTGGTACCTATATAATTTTGTCCCCTCCCTCTTTGAGTACAGAAAGAACCTGTTACTTATTCTAACCAATTGAATATGGCAAAGACAATGTCATGTTACTTCCACTAGTGCATTACATACCTGGTAACTTCAGTCTCTTGCACTAGTACATTACATACCTGGTAACTT
>NW_003852404.1:13297930-13328860 GCF_000181295.1 Otolemur garnettii | reverse complement strand
CATACCTGGTAACTTCAGTCTCTTCTTCTAGTGCATTGCATACCTGGTAACTTCAGTCTCTTCCATAGTGCATTGCGTACGTGGTAACTTCAGTCTCTTCAACTAGTGCATTGCATACCTGGTAACTTCAGTCTTTTCCTCTAGTGCATTACATACATTGTAACCTCAATCTTGCTATTAGACTCAGTTTATTGTCTTTCTGTTTTTCATGCTCTGAGCAAGCAGAAGACCACTGAGCAGAGGCCCATGTGGTAAGAAGCTGAGAGCTATTCCTGTCCAACAATCAGCAAGGAAACCGAGAAAGGGGTTTCTGGCTGATAGATAGCAAAAATTACTCTCTCACTCCAGAATATGACAACAAACTGAATCTTACTAGCAACTGTGTGGGGTTGAAATCTGACTCTCCGTCGGATTCACCTTAGATGACCTTCCAGGCCTAGATGACACGCTGATTGCAGATGTGCTCGAGATCTTGAAGCAGAGTAACTCATGCCTAGATTCCTGACCCTTACAAACTAAGCAAATTGCTGGCAATTTGATATGTAGCAATTCATCAATAATAATAATAATAAAGCAATATTATTAAACTAATTAAAATGCAGATAATGAGGGAATTTATATAGATTACCAAGGCAAAGAGACTTGCATAGAAAAGATTGTTTTTTAAAATAATACAATAAATGTTGCCCATATTCCTAGACAATGGAAGTAAATACGATATTAAAAAAAGAATCTCTAACTAACAGAGAAATTCCTGAGTGATAAAGGGATAAAAATAAAAATCTTTGTCTCCGATTATCCCACATTCTTATAAATTTTTATTTTTATTGTTAAATTCTTTTCAATTTGGTGAGTGGCTATATTTGTGATAAATATTATAAATAATTATAAAGTAATGAAATATTAGCAGCATAAGTAACAGATCATAGAATGTAAAGGACTGACCTGCTTGGACCAGGTACAGTGGGTGATGTCTATAATCCTAGTGCTCTGGGAGGCCAAGGAGGGAAGGTACCTTGAGCTCAGGAGATCTGACCAGCCCAAGCAAGAGGAATAACAGAGCAAGACAGGTCTCTACTAAGACTAGGAAAAAACTAGCAAGACATTGTGGCAGGTGTCTGTAGTGCCAGGTACTCAGGAGGCTAAGGCAGGAGGATTGTTTGAGCAGAGGAGTTTGAGGTTTCTGGGAGCTGAGCTGATGCCATAACACTCTATTCTGGGGAACAGAGTAAGACTCTGTCTCAAAACAAAGCAAAAGCAAAAATTACAAAAACATGGACCTACTAGATAAGTGTGCTTGATCAATCACTGGTTAAATAGGTTGGAATATTTTCTGTTAATATTTATTATAAGAACAGCTGACATTTATTTAGCATTTCCCATGGAGACACACACATATAGAATAAGGATGTTTTACTTTTACACTCACCATAAGCGTATGCGTTAGACAAAATTTTATTCCTATATGTTTATAAAGATGATAAGAGTTGGAGATGTTGAGGAAATTATGTGATATTTCACTCTTATAGGAAGATAAGCTGGGGTTCAGCCTTAGGGCTGTGTGATTTAAAAGGTCATGTCTTAACCACTACATAGGCTAGGAAAATTGTAAATGACTTCCAATCAGGGTGATAGAGTTTTAAATTAACAATGGAGTGAAAATAAAAAGAAAGAAAAATAGTGTATCTAGGAGACAATAATATTCTGCCATTATAGAATTAAATAATTTTTATAATTTATCACTAAAGATTGTTTATAAAATAACCTAATGTTTTCACTGTAAAATTTCACAAATCTAGAACAGCACATGAAGTCCATTTTGACAGTCATGTATTAGAAAAAAATATATATGTGTGTATATAAAAAAAAACCCAACACATATATACACACAGGGTGCCAAAAAATTATGCACATTTTATGAAAGGAAAAACTGTATTAAAATTGTCTAATAGATACAGGTAATATTTGTTATAGTGTGTATTTTATCTTGTATTTCTTGTAATTGAAGAAGTAAATGTGACTTGAGTATTACATATATATATATACATATTATATATGTAATATATAAACTATTTCTACTTCATTTTTAGAATTTATATTTTATTTTTTATTTGTATTTTATATTCTCTATATATGTAATATATAAAATATTTCTACTTCATTTTTAGAAACTGAATTAAAGGTTACACTGGAGTTTAAACCATTTCCTATTTTTACCTTAGAATACCATTTGAAAATCAGAATTGCTTAATTTTTTTTTAAATACAGTAGGAAAATATGTTATATTCTAGAAAAGCAGAGAAAAATGGCAGTGACTTATACAAAGGGATAAAGGGGAAGAGTCAGAATGCAGGTCAGTGTTTTGATGAGAGGGAGATGTGTCTCATTGTTGCTGAAGGGAAGGGGCACAGCAGAGTGATCAATTTTAGTGTAAAATGTATGGGGAATTACTATCTTATGGTGTTATTTGCTCACTTGCAAATATAACAAGTATATTTGTTTATAGAAGAGGAAGTAAAGAACTAAAAAATAATAAGGTATGGCCTGCAGTGGGTTTAAAGAATCATAAATAGTGAGTAAAAAGTCGAATTCCTTAAATATCATAAAATGACCTGCTATTAAAAACTAAAGATTAGTTGTCATTAATGACTATGAATGCATACTAAAGTAGTATCTATTTCAACGAATTCATTATTGTATGGAGGCAGGTTTAGATCATTTACATAGAAATATATTGTACATAAATATGTATTTCCTGGGAAGTTACAAAATGATGGAAGGGAGTAAAAGAACTGAAAAAAAATAAGTAATGGTCTTAGATTTTCATTTATAGGTAAAAAATTGTATAGCCTGTGATAATAAAAGACTACTGTTAGAGAATAGAACGTTTAAAGTAGTAACTTTAAGGATCTTTTAGTTCCCAACGATCTGGCATTGACCATAGGATGGATGACAAAAATGAAATGGAGAAAGTTATTTATACATAATTTTTTTCATGAATATGAAGTCACCCTAGTGAATTGGAGAGGTATTCTGTAAGTCAGATAGGAAGACCTTAGAAGGATGCAAATAATATCCATTTAAAAAGAGTGTATAACAGAGAGTAATATATCAACATGGCACAACCATCAAAGAACAGTGGATTTTATGAGACGATACGGAGAAATAGTTTGGAAATAAAGGAAAAAGGGATTGTAATTTCCAAGGTGAGGCCTGTGAAATGGGAAAGAATAAAGAGCCTCGATCTGAGTGGACTAAGAGGAAATGCTGTGCTCAATTAGGACAGAGGGTTGTAAGAATGTTTCAGGAAAAAAAAAAAAAACAATGGCACAGGGCACAATATTGACATTAGAGCAGAGGATACAGCGTGCACAGCAGCAGTGTTGGAAGGGGTGGGAGAGCGGAGAAGAAACTCCATCCAGGTAAAAGAATTCAGAAGGTAAAAGAATTCAAAAGAATTCAGAAGAAACCAGCAACAGAAGAACCGGTTACAAGACTGATGCTTTAAGGAACTTACACTGTGATCACCGATGAGGATAGTTGGCGATAAGCTTAGGTCTAATGAAATTCAGCAGTAGCCTGCTAAGGACAGTGCACAAATTACAGAGCATTACTGTTCCTGAATACAGCCAAGGCTGTCAACAAAACTCAAGTAGGTGTGAGGAGATCATGGTTCCATCTGGCTGCTACTCAACTCACCCGGCATTGTGTCTGGTCAAAAGTTGGTTATATCGGTTCACAAGATTTGCCTTTTGTCAAGGTCTTGCCTTTTCTCCAAGAGATGTTGTAGTGATTAAAAAATCTGCACTCTGTGAAATTATAATAACTTGAGACAATCAGAGAGGAAAATTGTAAAGCCGAGGGAAGATTTGTATACCATATGGTTACTCTGCTGAAGATGTGGTTCTAATAGCCAAACCAAAGATAGATAGATCATGAATTAAAAGATTCATGGAATGCAAAAGAAAAACAGAAATATTAAGCACAAAGAAGTAAACTAATTTTTAAGTCAAAGCATATTTTCTGATACTGAGAATTAAGAAAAAATATCCCACATGTTCTTTTTTAAAAATTATTATTTCAGGTGCATTTGAGGTAAAGAGAATTAGGTTACATTGTTTGAATTTGTTAGGTAAAGTCCCCTTTATAATTGTGTCCAACCCCCAGGAGGTGTGCCATACATCATGGTTAACCCCTAATCCCTCTCCCTCTTCACCTCTCCCTGCTCCCTTGTTCCTCTGTCTCCCACCTTGAATTGATTTGAGTTTTACTCTTATGTGGGTGTGTATTAGCGCATCTACTGCCTTAATATTAGAATAGAGTACATTGTATTCTTGCATCTCCATTCTTGTGATGCTTTACTAAGAAGAATGTGTTCCATCTCCATCCAGGTTAATACAAAAGATATAAAGTCTCCATCTCTTTTAAGGGCTCAATACTAGTCCATGGTATACATATACCATAGCTTGTTAATCCATTTCTGGGTTGGTGGGCATTTAGGTTGTTTCCACATTTTGGTGATTGTAAATTGAGCTGTGATAAACAATCCAGTGCAAATGTTCTTACGATTTTTTTTCTTCTGGATAGATGCCTAGTAATGGGATTGGAGGATCAAATGGGAGGCCTAATTTGAGTTCTTTGAGGATCCTCCATACTTCCTTCCAAAAAGGTTTTATTAGTTGGCAGTTGAGGTGTGTCCGCATGTACATTTTAAGAGAAGCTGGTGGAAATATTATAAAATTATTTCTATAAGGAAGAAATGTTTTGAAGTTTTAAAAAATAATATCTAACATGCTATTTCAGTCATTTGTGCTTCTGTAACAAAAACAATAGGTCTGCCTGGATGTTCCCTGATCCCTGGGTTCTCAGTGTCAAGAATAAGTCCTGAGTCCAGCTGATAATGGAGTGATCGCAAATGCAAAGCAATCCCACACAAACAGTTTATTAAAGGAAAAAGAAAGAAGCTACATGAAGTGAAAATGAAGAAGGAAGTACACAGTGTGGCACAGAGTGAAAATATATTCCAGAGAGGGGCGGGTCAGTCTCCAGAAGAGACATAAAAATTTTAAGTTAAATAATATTCAAAGAAATGAAGTCTCCAGTTTCATTATCAGCTGGACTCAGTATTAATTCTTGACACTGAGAAGTCCTTTCAGAAAATTTCAGGACCCTAATGGGAGACCCTGTACAGTTCTCAAGGTATAACCTAAGTGTGTGCTAACCTTTTTCAGAAAACTGATCTGCCTCAGTCCATCTGTTATAATAATACTTATACATCATCCTGGTCCCAAACATCTATGTCATGGAGATCAGACATAAAAATTTTAAGTTTAAATGATATTCAAAGAAATGACCTAGTATATTTTTAAAAATCAATTAAACCCTTTTACTAGTTTAATTTAAGCAATGCGGTTATAATGAAGCCTTCATAATAAAGGTTGTAAATTGGACTCTGACATAAAACTGTTATCCTGGATCACTAAATACATGTCATGGGATGCTGGAAAACAGGTGGCAAAGAGGACAGTTTTGTTTTGTAAAGAATCAATGGTAATCTGTGGGTTTAGACACTAGTTGGAATGTAAGAACAATAGTCTGTTATGCCACATTGTCACAATGTGGGAAAAAATTAACATATATTTGGGATACAGAAAACTATTTATTGTTTTAGTGTTAACAGTGGAGTATTTGAACTTGGCATTTTCAGAGACAGAATTACTATGAAATAATATTTCAATTTGAGAATATGTATAGTGTAAAATTTTAAGTTATATTCTTACATATTAACAGTGCAAAATTAGCTTCATTTTAAAGAGATAGCATTTTATATGGTGATTTGGAGAAGGGAAATTTTAATCAAAGACAAAATCTCTGGGACTACTGTAGACATTCCACACTAAGAAAAGATGGCTGTTATTAGGTTATAGCCTTCATATAAAAGGTATTGAGATTTTTTTTCTTCTGTATACGGATCATAGAATTGTAGTGACTGACAGCTACAGGGAGACTGTATTCTTGAGAAAAAGAATTAATTCAGAATTGATATGAGTGTACAAATGATTAGGTTGCACTCTTTGGGTTTCCAAGGTAAAGTTCAAGTTGTAGTTCAGCCCTTCATCCAGAGAGTGTGCTATATACCCTTACGTGGTGTATATTAGGTGGAGTTTAGTATTCCCCTCCCTGGTCCCTCCTCTCCTTCCCTCTTTCTCTCCTGCTCTCTCCACCTCTTGCATATACTTTCTTTTTCTTTCTCGGGTGGGCGTGTCGTTGTTTTTATATTGGTTTCATGTTAGTACTGAGTGCGGGATACTTGCTTTTCCATTCTTGTAATACTTACTAATAAAAATGTGCTTCAACTTCATTTTGTTTATCTTTTAAGCATAGTGTTACTATCCTATTTGTAAGGTAGTCACAAAAGACAAATGGGAGGAGAAAACAAGTGATGCATTAAAATGATTTAAAGATTTACTCACTATATCACTGAAGACATATCTACATTGAATTCTATATCATTCTTAGCTGGTATTAGACAAAACTACATGTTAAGAATATGTATTTAATTTGGTTTTGTAAAGTGTTACAATATGGTAAATAAACCGATCTTGCAACACATCAATTTTGATGAAATAATGAAAATATATTTATTTTCACCTATATCATCTAATACATTTTAATGATTAAATCAATTAAAATGATCAATGGGATCTTAAATAATGTCAAAAAAGTCAGCGATATTTTAATTACACATTCTTTTCAGAAAGAAATTACTGATGGAGATTATTTTGGACTGATAAAATCATTATATTAATTATTATTTGGTTTGACTTCATCAAACAGAAGCCCCACAATAAGCATGACTTAAGTTAGCTTTCTCTCCCTTAACAATAAGAGAGTCTAAGATTCTTATGAAGGATGCTTTCACAAAATTTTTAGGGCATCACACTGTGCTATGTTTTTGTTCCATTAGCTCTGCCTGGTGAAAATTATCTCATTTTCATGTCTCACATAGTGAAGAAGAGAAAGAGGAAGGGGACCCTATCACTTGTTAAGGAGATTACCTGCAAGTCAACCACAGTACTTTCTCTTGTGTACCACTGGCCAGGTCATAGTCACATTGCCATGTCTTGCATGTAACATAAGAGATGATATGGAACAGAATTTTATTTTTTTTTAATGATAGTACATCCAGTACAAAATAAAATAAAAACAAAGCAAACACAACACAGGATCTTAATATAAAGAAAGCAAACTCAGACTGAAGGAAGCTAGCAACCTTGGGGATAATCACCAAACTAGTAGAGGAAATTTTAAGACAAATTACCAGTAAATCAAATTAAATTTTAACAAGATTAGTTCAATACAATGAAAGTAGCTTACACGTTTAACACTCTTCATTCAATTATCAAACAGCCAGTCAATTGGTATGCAGGTTAAATTACTCAAAATAAGCTTAACTTTTTCTATTATTTTAGAAAATACAATATTATGAAGTGTCTCGCAATAATAAACATAACATATGGGTCTGAGGATTGGAGATATTGGAAGAAAAAGTTTTTAGAAATCATAAAGTTTAAACACTTTTTTGATGTTTGTGCAAGGTCACACGAGGATGCATTACAAAACATTCTCGTAGTGCCTCTAAAGTTCCTCCTACTGATAACTATGCAAAAAATGACTTTAAAAAGTGTATGATTAATTTTATTTCTATCAAATACTTTATAGGATTATTCACTTTTAATTTAAGTGCTTCATAAAACTATCAACATAAAATCTTAAGTATATTTCATAATGAATTTATTACTAATAAACTTTATAACAAAATTGTAGGTTTCATCTCTCTTAAAGAGGTATGCTACATGTCTTAATAATGACAACAAAATTATTCTAAATCAGAAGTGAACAAGTGGCCTAAGCTTTTTCCAATCGGTAATCAATAGATACCTCATGTGATACTATGTACTCATTATGGAGGAGAGTGTTCTTATATGACTTATTAGATCATATCTAATTATAGATATTATAATCTAAGAAAACCTTTAAAAAGAAATATATTATTGTTAATTTTTTTCTAGATAGGAAAATAAGAATCTCAAAAAAATAGATTTATTTTATAATGGAAATACAAACTTACTATGTATGGTATTATAAAGAATTACAATGAAATGATATCTCCATAAAATGCTTATACATTTTTGTTTTTTAATAATTCAAGAATCTTTTAAATTGTTTAAAAATTACTTAGCCAACTTTATTATTTACTGTGGAATGTAATGAAAGCAATATGTTATCTGGGCTCATTAAAATCCTGTCTCTAGCATCCATTTAATGGGCTCACCATGTAGGTAAAGATAATCTTTAATGAGGTCCTTTGATAATTTCTGAAACTCATCCTCTTTGGAGGACTATAGGATAAATTGACTTTATACAGAAATATTCTCCATATTGCATGTGGGTTTTCCCATATGCAAAAATCATAGTAGATCAGAATAAAACATGAATATTTTAAACTTTCTAATAGTCTTCCTCCTCACATAGATGAACATATCTAGGTTTTCCAGATGTGTGCTCTTCACTCTGGGTAGAAGCATAGACGGAAACCCACATCAAATTAACATATTGTCAAGTATTCACATACCCAGTAGTAATTTATTCAAAATAGTTTGAAGACCTACTATGAGCCAAGCCACAGTCCCCTTGCCGTGAACAGTCTTAAAAATCAAAAATGTATTCTCTGTTTTTGTGTAGTATATGTATTTGAGAAAGTCAGATGATTAACAGAAATCAAAAATAAATACATAGAATGTTAAATGTACAAATATTAAAAGAAAAAATCAACATGGTTAGAAACGTGGGAGAAAAGAAGTGTTTCTGGGAAAATGTGCCCAACTGAAATGAGGAAACAGGCATGATATATCTGGTTTATAGCAATATATATTCTCATAATTAAGGGTCTACAGGTCTTTGGAGGATTAGCTGAACGAGTTTAGAATTGGCTGGGCTGTTCAGGTTCACGGTGAGATCTGGATGCATTTGGCATCTGTTTGTAAAATGAGTAAAGATTGCCTCCATGACCATCCCTGGATAGGGTGACCAGATTTTAACATTGGTAAGGCAGGACAACATGGCCGAGGGAGGGTGGCAGGGCAGGGCCTGACAACAAAGCAAACTTTGATAAGCAGTTCTCAATAATCACTTCTCAGCAATTATCTGTTATTATTACAGTTTAACATTATAAAATTAACAAAAATAATATAAAACTCATATTCTGGTGAAACTGCCACATAGCAGCCAAAAACCGTATATTCCCTTCTTGTTCTCCCGCCTGTTAGTGAATTCTTTCCAAAAATTGGGACTTTTTAACAACGCCACGGGACGTGGGACAAATTGTTGAAAAGCAGGACTGTTCCACCAAAAGCAGGATGTCTGGTCACCCTATCCCTGGACCCCCAGTCAAAATGTGCTCCCCATGGAATACCCCAGATATATCCCAATGGGGAAAATAATAGACAGATAGTAGCAGTGTGGGAGCATTTTTTTATGCTTCTGTTAATCCCAGATTTACTGACGTTTGATTAGTCAAAAGCAAGTCAGTGGCCATGTCTCACATTCATATTGGAAAGAATATTTTAATCCATAATGGATGGTACAGCATCACAAAGCTATGTGGTAAAAGATGTTTTTTGTTATCCAGTTACACAGGAGGAAATATTATTCCCTTGGTCCAGAAGATGCAGGTTCTTCTGGTCTTAGTGAAGACTTTGTGTTTCCTTCTGAGTGAAATATAAAGCTATTTCAAGATCTGGGGTAAATAAAAGACATTATCTGATGTGAATCAAAAAATTAAAACCAATTATTTTGGGAAAATATATTAGGAATATCATAATCATTCAGTTGGTAAGTGGACATGTCTAGAATTGGGAGATAATCATGCAATTTGTTAGAAATCAAAAAGAAGATATTTCTCTGCTCTACTGCACAGCCATTACACTATGGTGAGATAGACATATATAACAATTACAGAAAAAATTAAGTATAACATGAGAAAATTAGGAGGCACCCTGAAGTCACTGATCCAAAGTTACTTAAAAATCCATAAAGTTGGGTGGTGCCTGTGGCTCAAAGGAGTAGGGCACCAGCCCCATATGCCAGAGGTGGCAGGTTCAAACCCAGCCCCAGCCAAAAAAACTAAAAAAAAAAAAAAAAAAAAAAAAAAATCATGAAGCTCTCATTAGATCAGGGCTCTCTTTTTCCCTGTACCTTTTGAATCAGCCTGTAAAACTTCTAATACCACCATATTTCTCTTTCCACCAGATGTAGCACAAATGTATTACTCTGAGTAATTTTTCCACATTCTCTTGTTGCTTATAGATTTCAGGGTCAAAATTTTTCTTTTTGATGTCTTTTTATGTCCAAGCTTATGAACCCTGTTAAAAAATTTTTAAAACTTTTGAGTTTGTGTAAACTTATTAATCACTTGATGACAAGAATCACATCTACAAATCTCATCAAGATATCCCGTATCTATTTGATATTCCTATAGTATTTATGTGGGTCCATCTTTTAAAGTCTTTGAAAATCATTTGTTTAATATAGAAAATCTACAGGGAAGAGGAATAAATTTATGATCTTGAGAGGGATTTTTATCTGCTGGAAGTTTTGTATGAGATCTCATCTTAGATCTCTTTTAAGGTCTTAAAAGAGGATCTTCTAGAATTCTACATTGGATTGAATCTTTGCTTAGAAGCTATTTCTTAAATTAGGGATGACTTGCTATGAGAAAAGACTGGCAAAAAGATGCAGTTTTAATTTAGAACTCTACAATCTTGTCTGTTTAAATATTTAATCATTCACTCTTTAGTTCGTATCTCTTCTCTATTATATCTGTTTAAAAGCAGAGAGAAAAGGTCAAGTAGCCTTTTCAAAAATGTACTTGGAGCTTCCCTTCACTAGATCACTGGATATATTAGGAATATTTTTTATCTTTTGCAAATTAATTCATGCAAAAGTGTTGCCAAATGTCCAGGTATTATATGTCCCCTTTCTTCAAGTACTGCCTCTATTTTTCTTAATCTCCTTTAATCTTTCACTGACAACTTCTCTAGGCCACTTAGGTTTCATTAAGACTATTCTCAACCCCCTTATGCTTTCATTAGCGGGAAGCTCAAGGTTCAAGGACAACTTTGTATGTTTTAGGTTTGGGTTATGGCAGATTTCACTCAAATTTCTATGATCAGCTATAATTATCTATAAATGCCTATCTAGTTATCCACAAATTCTCACCTGAAAACAATCATTTTATTATGCTTACAGATGACATGGAATTCAGGGGCAAAGAGAAGGAATTTCCATCTGCTCAGGTTATATCATAAACCTCACCTTAAAGGCATCAATTTCTAGGCCATGGAATTATATGCTGGCATGTTCCCTCCTCTGTCTGATGGTTTGTCAGCCATAACACTACTTCACATACCCTGGACTTCCTCAGAGCATGGCGACCTTGGATTTCTTACACCGACATTCATGGTTCCAGAGGTCTCAGCTGTCCTTTATATGAACTGGCATCAAATCTCACATCATGTGAGATCTGCCCAAATCATAAACCTGCTGCACAGACAAATGAAAGAATAAGGAACCTTATATTTTGATTAAAAGAGTGTCAGAGTTATTCAGTAAGAAGGAAATGTGGGATGGGAGATATTCTTATTGTCACCTATGGAGCAGGCAATTTGCCAAACCTATCCAGCTGAAACCTATGTTTTCCTTTTTTTTTTGGTTGCAGTTTGGCCAGGCCAGGTTCGATCCTGCCACCCTCCCTTTATGGGGCCACCACCCTACTCACTGAGACAAAGGTGCCGCAGACCTGTGTTTTTCTATAGAGCCGACATTATTTAAGCAAAGAAGTGGCAGAAGTTGTTGTATATTGCATAGGCAAGTTAGTGAGAATGGTCCCATTGTTTTGAAGCATTTATTTTGCTGTTATCTATAATTGATTATATGTTACAAATATATAAAGCACATTCCAAATCCTACCACATGGAATGCCAAATATAAGATACATTTGCATTTTCAGGTTAATTTATGAATTAAGAATGTAGCTACTACTATTCCTCAATGTAAAATTTCTTTGGTCTTATTACTTGTGATGGTTAATATTATGTGTCAATTTGACTGATTCATGGAGTACCCAGACATTTGGTGAAGCATTATTTTAGGTTTGTCTGTGAGGACGTGTGTGACTGATATTAACATTTGAATTAGTAGACTGAGTAAAGCAGATGATCCTCCCTAGATGTGGCTGGGCCTTGTCCAGTAATTAAATACCTGAATAGAACAAAAATTCTGAAAATTTTTTCAGCTGACTGAAGCTGGACATTAGTCTAGTCTCCTCCTGCCCTTCAACTGAATCTTACACCAAGGGCTCTCCTTGGCCTTTACCTTGCCGACAGATCTTGTGATGTCCTCCTTCACATTACTTGTGAGTCAATTCTGCATAAAAATCTCTCTCTCTCTGGCACACGATGTGCATCTTAGGATAAATAGAAATGATATGCATCTCCTATTGTTTCTATTTCTGTGAAGACCCCTGACTAATACAATAGCTTTTCTAAAATTATGAAAGAAAAAATAGTACCTCTTAAAAGATATCTTAAACTGTATTTTTAGCATCATTAAAAAAGTCATATTTTAATTACCTTAAGGAAAATAAAATTCAGGATTGCACAAATTGTTTTATTCCTCTCAACTATAAAACTATTTTTTTTGAAAGAAAGAACAGAATAAAATTGATTTCTCAGTCTGGAAAACAGAGTGGCAGTCATTATTTTAGGTTTATCCCTTCAGAATGATACACAAAAGATTTTAAGAGGAAATGTTATAGACATGTTTAATTTCACATCTGTTGTTCTCATTTTATCAGAGAAGACTATTTCACCCCATGTTATTACCAGTTTATTATGCGCTTCTTGAGTGAATAGTAATAGCCGAAAATGCTCGGTCTATGATTATCCGCTGAGATTTTTACCCCCACTAGGTGAGACTGTGTGTTAGTCTAATGTTACTAGAAAGGAATATATGAGGCTGGGCAATATATAAAGAAAAAATGCTTATTTTGCTCAGGAAAATTATACTGGTTAGAAGATCGATATCCAGCGAAAGCCACAGGCTCCTTCCACTCATGCTGGAAGGTAAAAGGGAAGTGGACTGTGCAAAGATCACATGACAAGAGAGGAAGCAGGAGAAAAGGAGGGGAGGGGCCAGGCATGTTAAATAACCAACTCTCATGCAAACAAATAGTGGAAAAACTCACTTATCTACTCAGAGGGTGGCACCAAACCATGCTTGATGGATCCACTCCCGTGACCCAAATATCTCTTATTAAGTCCCATCTCCAACACTGATATTTTGGAAGAAAAACATACAAACTGTAGCAGACTGTAACACATAGACGAAGAACCATAGACGAAGAAAATAGTAATAATTTATGATATTATTTATCAAAAAATATAATAAATCACAATTGGAGAAATAAGAATAAATAAATAACATCTGTTTTGTTTTCCTTAGTAAATCCTTGTGTGTCAACTATGTATCAATCATTTGTTAAGCTTTTTTCTACTTTAACTTTGTTTAATTATCACCACTTGTGTTATTAAGTGTTTTTGGTATCAATTCCATTTTTAATGAGACATTGAGAGTTTGATAAATTATCCCGGATAACAAAGATAGCAAGGAGCATGTGTTGTAAGTAGCCATAGTATGCTATGTTATTATTTGATATATAAAAATATCATCTTGTTGTTCTTCACTCTTCTCTTCCTTTTGGTCCTATATCAACAGGGCATTTGAACATCTTAGGCCAGACATAAGGTAACTTAAAGAAGAAGAGGAAGTGAAAAGAAAAGGTAAGGTAAGAACACAGACAAAAAGAAAACACCAGGAAGAAGAAACAGCAGAAACATCCTGGCAACATGATAAACCAGAATACAGCAACTCCGCCTCCCCTGCCAAGGAATCATGAGGGAGCTATTGCAGAGGATTCCACCTATAAAGAAATGTTAGAAATGACAGAAGGAGAATTTAAAATATGGATGGTAAAAACAATGAAGGAAATTGCTGAGAAAGCAGAAAATAACCAAAAGGAAGTCCAAAAACAGAATCAACATAAGATGAATGATGTGAAGACTATATAGAATGGGTATAGCAGAGCTTAAGGAATTGAAGTAGTCAACCAGAGAACTCACAGAAGCAGTAGAAAGTAAGGATCAGTAACAGATTAACCATGGAGAAGAATGAATCTCAGAGGCAGAGGATAAAGCTCTCGAGCTAACACAGACAGTTAAAGAGACAGAAAAAGGGAGAAAGAAAACAGAAATTTTACTGATGAAATTATGGGACTTCATGAAGCATTCAAACATATGAATTATAGGTACCCCAGAAGGTGAAGAAGAATGCCCCAAAGGAATGGAAGCCCTACTAGAGGTTATTATAAATGAAAATCTTCCAAATATCATCAAAGATTTTTACACACTCTTTTCAGAGGGATATAGAACCCCAGCTTGTCTCAATTCAAATAGAACTTCTCCAAGATACAACGTCATGAACCTGTCCAAAGCCAAAGAGAAAATTCTACAAGGAGCCAGGAGCAATCCATCAGAGTGACAGCTGAGTACTTAAATGAAACTTTTTAAGCTCATGAGAGAGTGGTTATCTACCTTTAACCTACTTAAAATAATTTTCAGATCAGAATTCTATATCCTGCTAAGCTAAGCTTTAAAATTGATGGAGAAATCAAATCTTCTACTGATATGCAAACACTGAGGAAGTTTACCACAAGGCCACTCTACAAGAAGTACCTAGACCTATTCTCCACACTGAAGTTCGCAATGAACTAAGCACCCAGAAGCTAAAGGACAAAACCCAGTTTCCACAATGATATGCAAGATAAAATCAAGTAATGGACTTTCATAAAATAAGATGACTCAAACTCCACCACACTTATCAGTTTTCTTAATAAATGTTAATGGCTTGACTTCTCCACTGAAGAGACACAGGCTGACGGATTGGATAAAAAAGCACAGGCCGTCCATATGCTGCCTGCAGGAAAAACACCTATTCTCAAGGGACAAAAAAGACTCAGGGTGAAGGTAGGGAAAACAGTATTTTAGGCAAATGAAAATCAGATGAAAAGAGAAGTTACAACTTTATTTTCAAATACAAGTGGATTTAAAACCAAGTCAAAAAAGACAAAGATAGACACTTTATTGGTCAAGGGAAAAATACAATAAGAAGATCTTTCCATTCAATACAACAAGAAGACATTTCCGTTCTAAATATTTATGTGCTTAAATGACCCTAAATTCATAAAACAGACCTTAATTTTTCTGAAAAATATGATATCCTATAACATTATAACAGTAAGGGACTTTAATATTCTTACAGAGCTAGACAAGTCCTCTAAACAGTAATTTAACAAAGATACAAGGGATTTAAAAGCCTGGAATGACACACTAGAATGACTGGGCTTAATGGACATGTACAGAACACACATCCCACAGCTCAGGAATATACGTTCTTCTCACTGGCACATGGAACATTCTCCAAAACAAATCATATCCTAGGACACAAATCCAAACTCAACAAAATTAAAAAATTGAAATTATACCTTATAACTTCCTTGGTTTTTTAAAATATCATTTCACATAAATAAAGATCTCAGTAAGTTACTTTCAAAATTAGAACTTGCTAGAATATTTCTTTACCTTTTGGATGCAAAAACATAGTGGATGAATTTTAGAAACATGAATATTTCTTGTTTCTAGTATTTTCTACATCTTGGTTCCTCCATGTGTGTTTAATGGGAATTAAGAATAAACAAAATGATCATTAGGAGTTAAATAACATCTTAAAAAGCAATGTTGCTGATAATCAAATGTATTTTCCTACCTCTGGTTTTGAACTGCTTCAAATTGTACTGGACTGTGTTATTTGTAGTGACACTTATGTAAGTATTGCATATTAATGGTTGAAAGAGATTGAAAGTTAGGGAAATAATAACAGTTTCACTATGTGTGCATAAAATTGATATTTCACATAAATGATAGTCTAATTTCTCAGAATTTAGAAAACTATGTTACACAGTAAATCAAATAATTATTCAAGTTTCTAATGAAGTCTGGATGGGTAATAATGGTAACTAACAAAGTTGGTATTAGTGTAAGCACCATTTTAAATATGTTAACTTATTTAATGTTCCCCAAATCTATGAAGTAAATAGTATTATCTCAATTTATAATCGAGAAAACTGTATACTTGGTTAAAAGTTACAATGTTGCCAGGTGGTAGAGTAGAGCTTGGAAGCCAGGCCGGTAGCTACCAGAGTCCATATACAAACAACCGCCCCCAGCTGTTGACTAAGGTCCATCTCCCAGTGCAGCTCAGATAAAAGGAACGTACAAGTTTAAAGTTGCATATATTTCAAAAAGAGAGAATTATACAATGTTGTAAGAAAAATTATCTCTACCATTAATGAGATGAGAATTAAATAAAGGTAGATATTGGAAAGTCAATAAGATTAAATTAATGATTGTTAGAACATTTTTATAAAATTTAGGGGTAATTTTCAATGACATAACATTGAACAATGTAAGCTCTAAGAGTAAACATTTCTTCCCCAACTCAGTATAGCTATTTACTTTAAATAAGAAAAAAAAAATGTTCACATAAACATCGTTCTTTCTCTGAATGGTTCTACTCCTTAAAATGTGCTTTCCATAAAACCAGACCAGAAACACTGAACAGAATGATCGTGTGTATCAATCCTATCAAGTACTTTCCATTCAGTAGTTTTCCTTGTAGGTTTTTTTTAACCTTGGTTAATATTTATGCATTCTTTTGAGATGTCTTGATCTTGTCTCAACAGGTGCATAAAACCTGATATGCTTGATCTTGTCTTTCAGAATAACACAAGTTAGACAGTCGATACCAGATAGTAGAATTTCCTTTTTTACATTCTGTCTTTTGTTTGTTTAATAGGGTTGCGGCATGCCCTCAATCCAATCTTCTCAAAACAGTAAATAATTTGATAGCAGCATGATAGTATTTAGGTCATCATACTAAAAGTACAATACTAACAGGAAGTGAAATATACATATAAGTGGTATACATATTTTTCAGGTTGGCAAAAAGATAGCAGAAAACCCCACAGATTCTGCGTTACCAGTGACACTGTTCTGTCTTCCTGTGTCTAGCACTCCAAACACGCACTCATCAGGCTGAGGTCCTCCTGACACTAGCCCCGTCTACTCACCAAAATTATTTTGCACTTGTCCTGAAACCTGATTGGGCCATGTTCAGTTGATATTTTAGCTAATTTACCTAAAGGCTATATCATTAAATGAAATTTGAATAGAAATGTGGAAATTAGGTTGAATGAATATGTTTCAGTATAAAATCCAGATGGATTAAAAATTAAAAAATACAAGAATAATAGGAAACAAATGTGAAAAGAGTGAAAATAAATTATAAAATTTGATTTAAATTACCGCATCTAAATTATTGTTGCATTGAAGTTTTCAGGGCAGTATAAGGAACTAAAACTTGCATATTTATAGTGAATTAATTACTGATGAGAATTATAGAAACAATATGAATTTGAACTCCAATAGCTAAATTTATATTTCTAAAAGGAGTTTTCTTTAGACAATTAAATAAGATAAAACTTAGAAGATAATTATTATTTAGTTTAAAGAAAACTACTTCTGACACTCAACATACAATATTTTACATTCATGTCTGAACATAAAACAGTGATTAACATAATAATATACGCAGATTTAGGTTAAAATACAATAAAATGAAAAGTTTGAGTTGTTTATATTATTTGATAGGATTCCACACTTTAACTTCCCTAACTACTTTAGCTGTGACGCCTTCCGTTTTTGTTACTCCTTTTGTCTACCATCAGGTCTCTAAGTAACATGAGACTGATTGAGATGCAGGATATTTTTCACTGACCCAAGGATAACTGTACATTTTTATTTATTTTTTTTTTTTTGAGACAGGAGCCTCAAGCTGTCCCCCTGGGTAGAGTGCTGTGGCATCTCAGCTCACAGCAACCTCCAACTCCTGGGCTCAAGCGAGTCTTCTGCCTCTGCCTCCCAAGTGGCTGGGACCACAGGCGCCCGCCACAAAGCCTGGCTATTTTTTGGTTGCAGCCGTCATTGTTGTTTGGCGGGCCCGGGCTGGATTCAAACCCGCCACCTTGGGTGTACGTGGCTGGAGCCTTAGCCACTTGAGCCACAGGCGCCGAGCCAACTATGCAATTTTAAAAGATGTTTTTGTGTAACATTGAGAAGACTGACCCTTGAAGGGAGAGTTCTAAATGCATAAACATTTCTTGAGGTGAAGATCACTCTGCTAATGCTAAGGATTGCCTCCCATGTCTGCCCAGTGGAAAAAAGTGTACAGCGTGATTTAAAAACAAGAAAAGAAAAAAAGCTAGACAAAGCCAGGTCAACTAAGGATATTTGGATTCAAATGTCAATCCCTGGTTAGAATGAATATTCTGAATATAGGAATAAGTGCCATAGGGTAAAAACATAAAAAATGAAAAAATAAATAACATATGTAAGAATTTAATATGACCTTGTAATTCCCTAGACCTATGTAGCTATTTGTTGACATTTACAGTCAAACTTCAAAATGTTTTGTGTATTTTCAAGTTTAAGAAATTTTATATAAATTTGTGTCAGGTTGGAAGTTTAACTAATCTCTACCTATTTACTGGCAGTAAATTAAAGATATTTTATAGCATCCTTGATTCATTAATTATGAGTCTATTATAGTGAGCAACAGCATATAATTTTTAAAAAATGAATTTCTTTCAAAGAGAAAACAGCAGAATTTATAATAAAATGCATGAACAATTTATGTTAGTATTCCTAACTCTCCCAAGTTTGGAATGCCATTTCTTGTTAATAAATTGAAGTACAAATCCTAGCTTTCCACCCATGAACGAAATAGTAATTAAGCATGGTTGGATGGTATTGGTGTTATCTTACACCATTTAATAAATCTATATCCCATATCAAATAGATTGAATGAAAGAGTACCAGGTAGAAACACTGGTGCCTTTGTTTTCTTTGAAGATAAATTCCATATTATGGATGAAGTAAAAAATATCCAGATTTAGGTGATTTGAAACCAAATTAAACTCTATTCATCATCTATCTTGCTGAGGTTGTGTGCAAAATAAGTCAATTATACATAACATCAATTATGTTTTTTAAAGTAGACCACTATCTTTAATCTGTTGAGCTTTTTCAGTTACTGGGTAAAGTTTAAAGAAAAAAAAATTTAAGCAACTTCTACAGTATTACCTTTATGTTACCTTTATTATTTAAAGATAATGAAAGACATTGGTATTAGATGTTCTGTGCAAATTTGCTATAACTTTTGAAAAATTATATATATCCCTCATGATTACTGTGATCAGAGTCAATCTCCCACACTATTACTTTAGGTAGAATATGGAAAACTAAAAACCAAATAATTCTCTTGTTTTCCCACTTTTAGGTCTAGTCACATCCTATGGAGAGGAAAACAGCACTTTCTTTATATATATGTTTATGCTGAGGGATAAATAGTATGTTTTGAAGAGAAAATGCTTAATTAACTCATTGTGATGCATTCATTGCTGTGATTCTAAATTTTAGATGTCAACCTAAGTGGATTAAAGAATACTGAGAAAACTGCTAAATATTATTTCTGGGTGTGTCTGTCTGAGAAGGTGTTTCCAAAAAGGACAGGTGGGTGGACTGAATGGGACAGATTTGCCTTCAGTATGGGTGAGCATCATTGAAGCCTGGGTAGGAAAAAAGGCTGTAAGAGATGGAAAGAGAATTCTCTGTCTCTCTCTCCTCCTTTCCCTTTCTTTCTCACTCTGTTTCCCCTATAACTGGGACATCTTTCTTCTTTTATCCTTGGACATCAGAACTCCAGGCTTTCTGGCTTAGATACTCTAGGATTTAAAACTTTTTGAGGCCCAGATTCTTAGCCCTTAAGCCTTGTACTGAGATTACATCATCAATGTCGCTGTTTAGAGGCTTTCAGACTTGGACCATGCCGCATCTCCAGTATCCTAGGGTTTCCAATTTGCAAACAGACTGCCTGAGACTTTTCCACCCTCATAATCATATAAGTCTATTCTCCTAACAAATCACTCTATACATCTGTGTGTCACACACACACACACATATACTTGGTTGCATCTCTCTGGAAAACCTTAACTAATACAGTTCTCTTGTAAATTTTAAAAAGTAAATAAAAATATAGTATAGCTATAAGTGACTGACTTAGTACTAATTGTATCTTAATTCCCTTTATTCCAATCATAATAACCAAAATCAATCTCCCACTTTTTAAATTATCATTATTATTATTATCATTATTTTGAGGAGAAGAACCCGAAAATGTTCACCGGGAGATGCTGGTACATGAGTCTTCCCCATGCCCTTAAGTCCCCTTTATCCTAATTTATTTGTGTGTATCCCGTTTAGGCACATTTCTGAAATAAGGAGGAAAAGTAAATATACTTCTATGTAAATAAGTACAGACTGTACTGACCTTCTGTGGTTTATGGTATCCAGCATACTTTGGTATTCATTTTGACAATATTGTGAAAAAAAAAAAAAAACTCTCAATAAAGTTTGGTGAAATATCACACCCTTGTTGGTGTTTTAATGTTGACCAAATTAACTGAAAGCTATTCCTTTGTTTCAGGAAAAAGTTTCACAGATCTGGAGCCACTGAAAACCAGACTTAGGAGTGTTGCTTGGCTGCTCAAAGAGTGAAGTCCTTTCTCCCTCTAAAGAACAATGTTGTACACATGGGAACTTTCCACGTGATTCCAAGAAGAGCACCTGAGGCTGCAGGGAACTCTTGGGCACCCAGAAGGCCAGGCCTGAGAGAAATATTAATACCAAACCATATGATAAACAGAGGCTGGGTCTTCAGTGATGTTGCTGAAGAAACTAAGTCAAACTTTGTCTTCTCCTTTAATGTTTCTGTTAGCAAAATATGGTATACCAAACATTTTCTTCATTGTCTAAAGCAGTTTGGATTATTTTTGTTATTGGGAATACAGGTTCTTATCCTACACGAGCCCCAAAATACATGTGTTGAGTCTCTGATGTGGCAATACTAAGCTGCTTCTCCAGCTTGAACTGGAAGTGATAACAAATTGTAGGTATGGAGCACTTCATCTTAATAGGTTCTCCTTATAATGATGTACAATCACATTTCAAAAGCAAATAAAGAAACACAAACAGCCCAAAAATAAACCAGCTGTTTCTTTTCTGCATACATGCTTTTCGTTAACTTATAGAATGTGAATTTTGAATTGATAGAATTTTCCTTCTCATTTTGATGAATAGGAATCTCAGAACCAAATTTACAGTATATTCCACTGCCAGCTACAAAAAAAAAAAAAAAAAGATGTTCTCATCAGTGAATTCAATGTGTTGCCTTTAACTTCCCATAATAATCTTATTTCTCCTCACTTATCATTATTTTAAATTCTATTTTATTCCATTCATTTGTGTTAAGCACCTCAACTATCCTCAGTACTCAATTTTTATAACAATACGTAAATAAAATAAATTTTAAAACACCACAGAAATTACTATGAATATGTGTCAATTTCTTAAGATACTGTGCACTGTAAATGACAAAAATTTGATTCAACTATTTTCACAAATAAGAAAAACATTGTGTTTTCCTCAGAATGTCCAAGGGTGGGGCAAATTCCAGGTTAATTTAATCCTCAGTTTAACAATATTTTCAAGAATTGATGTTCTTCATATATTTTAATTGTACCTTCCTTGGATTTAGTTTCCCTCTAATACCGGCAGAAATATGGCTACAGCAACACTAATTATCTCATCATAACATGACAAATCCAGACAAAAAAACGAACAGTCCTTGCTGCTGGCTACTTCACTGAAGAAATGAAACATTTTCCTAGAAAATGCCTCGGGTTTCCATAGCTAGAGAGTTTTAACATTTGCATTTCTAAAATAGCTCTAGGCAAGAGAAATTTAAATTTTTATGGTTTTTCTGCTATTTATTTGGATCTTTGGATTCTCTATCATAAATTACAATACCCATGATGAATCTCTCACTTTTAAAATTATTATTATCCTTATTATTTTACCACTAGTAAAATCCTGCTGTAGATTTTAATAATTTGATACACTGAAAATAGAAATGCCCTTTTGATCAGAGACCCACTTAAAATATAACCATTATTTTACATTTTACGCTGAATCTTTAATACACTCTCAGTTGTTAATTCAAATAATAATTCGAAAATGTATAATGTACCAATCACTGTTTTCTTCTTCTGTCAATATGAAATTATTAATTTGTGTCTTCTAGTAACTTCCAGTAGAAGTTACTTTTATTATTTGATTTAATATATTCTTTTGAGCAACAAATGTATGTGAAGAAATGTGCTAAAAATTAGAAAGTGAACATTTAACAAGAGAAATATGGCTCTCGCGAGGTACAGGTAAATCTTAATTTCTTACAAAAAAATATCCAACATTAATGTTTACAAGAATGGAGTTGTGATCATAAGAAAACATGAAGTGGCAGGTTAATGACAGGAAGAAGAAATCCAGTATTTGTTTGAGACTGGGAGGAATTTGTTTCTATTTTCATGAAAACAAGAATTTTGTTTTTGTTAAGCTGTCCCATGAAGCTTCAGTATATCTGGATCTCACAACTGAACCATAAGGCTGACTATTCTACTCCTAATACTCACTACTATTGAAATTTTCCCTGTACTTGGAGTTACCTGTATTGGTGCATATTTTTAAGTTTTTGTGTAAGAAAAGAACCAGAGACTCTAACAAGCCTGAAGTAGATTACGGAGATCATGAAGGAAGAACATTAACATTCAGATGATTCCAGGTACTTCTGCACCGTTTCTGAAGAAGAACATCTACTTCTTAACCAAAAGTTTATTTCCACAGTTTACCAAGGTACCAGTTAGAGAGGTACATATTTCTTCCTGGATTTCATTTTACTCTCCAATAGTCTGAAAATCCGCCCTGAGTAAATGAGAAACCAAAACATCATAAAACGAGAGTTTTCCTAGGCTTGGACAAGACAGGAGTAAAGAGCCTGCTGGCAGGAGTCTAAATAGCAAGAACTCGTAGCTAATCTGATGGGGACAGTAAGGTTGAAAAGGGACACAAAGTCAAGGCAGATCTCGTGCATATTTACTCCATCTGTGTAATTTGTGTTGGTTGTCATGAGGCCACAATGTCACTAAATGTTTTTAATACACCGTGTTGCTTTTTCAAAAAAGAAACGTAAAAAAATGGTGAAAATAATTGACAAAATCTAAGTGGGGGCACATTAGCAGATTTTTTTCTGTTATTAAAAAAAGGGGATTTCTGATGTCTCAAAATTCTGCCTTGAAAGGGGTGTGTTCATTTTACTACTTCATGTTTGCTATACATGTATATGGACCATAATATCTTGTGGAAATTAATAACATTATTGTGAGATACATCAAATCTTATATTTAACCTGTGAATTATTGCGTCAGATGTTGTGGCCATGTGACAACACACATATCATCTGATGCTGCAATCTGACTTCCCTGAAACAAACGAGCCAACAAACCGAAAACTATAGCGAGAGACATTATCCACATACTGGGAAAAATCAGGCTGCATGTTACCCACACAATTTATTTTCAGCAAGAAACTATTCGACCATTTTGTACCTATAAAAAGTCCAGTGGGAGAAATTACATCATTGACCCTGATGCACTTATTTTTAAATGGAAGAGCGAGTTTACTTTCCTGACCATTAATCAGAGAGGAGTGGAACTTTAACAGAAATAAATTTCTGGAACAAACCTGAAGATTGAAGTCCTACCTATCCTGCACTGTGATGTTAAAATAAAAATGCCCTTGCCTGTGTGTATTTGCCTCAGATACCAGCTACAGTAAACTACTTTGGCAAGGCCATCATAATAAACAGTGACAGCAGGAAATGCGATTCTTCATCTCCGCTCCAGATTATTTTGCTGCAACAATCTAATGTCATCTAAAGGTATATTTCATGTCTTGGATGAGGAATGAATTGGAACGATGTCTCTCTTCTGCCATATGAGAACCACTATGAGAGAGAGAAAATATGAAAAATAAGGAGAAGAGAAAGGTAAAAGAGTAAACGAAAAGCCAGAGAACTGATGTATCTAAAGTGTGTATGTAGAAAAAAGTCATGATTTTGGATGAACCATATTTCTAAATATTGTTCAGTGATACATTATGAAATGTTGATCAGTGTGGCAAAAACATATGCACATTGAAGAAAATATTCCAAGTATGATAGAAAAGATATTGTCATATAAAATGTAAATGATTGGTAGGAAATTGATAGAGTACCTACCTTTATGATTTTCTTGAATTCATAGCCACTTTACCAGAAACTTCTGATTTTGACAAGAAGGTTTTCTTGAGGCATACTAGGCATAGCTTTGATTATTTGCATTCTACACCTAGTTCAAAAAGGTGAACTGCATTTATCTATTTATTTATTTATGGATTTATCTTTCCTGCTTCTCTCTCTGTCTTTATCTCCTTCTTATTTTGCTCTACCTTTCTTCTATCTACGTTTTCATGCTCTGATCAAATTATTTTCCTTCCAGTGAACTGATGATCCAGCACTGAAGTTGAAGAATGAAGAAACTTAGAGCTCGATGGCATTCTAAGGTTATGATGACCAATCTTGTGAGATTTTAAGTCCAGAATACCCTGTCCAGCTTTATATTCATATGGTTAATTATTATGAGATTTAAATGATCTAATTTAAAACAAAGTTGGAGAAGTTACTGTCTAGTTATAGTATGATACTGTTAATTCTGAATCATATAATTAAATATAGTAAATAGAAAATTGTTTTGATATTGAAATGAGAAAATGGTATGTGTACACTACACATATAAGTGTGTTAACCATACCATGTATGATAAATATTTGAAAATGAATCAATATCGAAGTTCTGTTCACAAGTCCCAGTGTTTGTCATTGTGTTTAATAATTTACACTTGCCCATGAGGATCTAAAATAATGTACGAAACATAGTGTAACAGATAGCATCTATTTTTGATATATATGTTGAGTTATTGAATTATTACATAGCGGTGGCCTTAAAAAGAGGGAGAAGGAAGCGGGTGTTCCCGTTCAAGATATAACTATGCAGATCTATCTGTTTAGGTTCATCTAGCCTGTCTTGGTTTCTAAGAGCCTACCCTCTGATTTACAGAAGTTTCAGCAGTTTCTCCTGTTTTAATTCTTTTCAGGTTTTGTGCTTTGTAGCTTCTGCTTTGATTCTATGGGTTGTCCCATATCCTTCCAATATATTACTTTATTTTGCTAAAGATAGCCTAATCTATTTTTGTAGCTTGCAAACGAATAACTCAAGAAGACACAGACACTGTTAATTAGCTATAATTGATCTAAGGGCTGCCGGAAGAGTTGCCATCAGAGTTTTGGATAAACATTTTGCTTACAAGATCAATGCAATGCTTTGCCTCCAGCCTAAAGTCAAATCAAGAAAGAAAGCTGGTAGGAGAGTGAAATGTCTTTTTATCGTCTCTAAAATTATCATGATAAACATACCATTCGATTTCTTCTTAAAAGAATGAGAGTTTTTATAGATTTATTATTTATATTGGTATGAATGATCTTGTAAATACAACAGTAAGCGACATCTACGAATATAATCTCAGACCTTTGGGAAGGTAACAATGAATTATGCCTCACAGCAATTATAGCTGGAACCTTCTATTTTCTTCTCGAGCCTCTTTCACACCCTCAATCCCTCTTCATTCAGACAAATACACTTTTATTGTATTTTATTATGAAAATAGAAGTGATGAGAAAATAATTTCTTCTCTTTTTTTTAGAGACAGAGTCTCTCTGTGTTGCCCTCAGTAGGGTGTTGTGGCATCACAGCTCACAGCAACTTCCGGTTGTTTGGCTTGGGTGATTCTCTTGCCTCAGCCTCCTGAGTAGCTGGGACTACAGGTGCCAACACCACAATGCCCACCTAGAGAATGGAATTTCTGTAAGTTCATATTAGTCCATTCACCCACCCACTCATACCTGTCCCCATATATTCCGCCTTCTCTTCTGTTACTTTGGTTGGATGATTACTGTTTTTCCACTTACAGGTTAGATCACAGACATTCTTATATTTTCAAGGTCATTGCTCCAGCAATTTATTTAATTCAGCCTATAGCATCCACTTTCCTCTCTCTAATGCTCTTTTCAAGCAGTTGTGACACCTAAGTGTTACTTCTGCATCTACAAACACAGGCACTTGGCCTCACTTTTCCCACTGATTACTAATCTATTTGTTAACAGCCCTTTATAGGAATCTCTGAAAGAGTTTTGTTTACTTGCCATTCACGGTGGCTTTGCTTCAGGTCTCTGCAGAACCAACTCTGTCTAGCACACTCCTCCACTGAAACTATTCTTCACACTGCCCACTTGTTTTCAAATCTTAGCCAAAGGCCTCTTCAGGTTTAGCTCATCAGCAGAATTTAACAGAAATGACCAGTTTATCCTCATTCATACACTTTCCTCACTTACGTCATGAGAACCACTATCCGTATCTGAAACTCCCTTTCAGTCTCGCCTTCATGGAGTTTCATCTCATTAATTTGGCCTCTTTACACTGGATGGCTCCAGAGATGAGCTCTTGGATCCTTAATTGGTTCACATATACTCTTTTTGTTATACCAACAAGTATCAAAACTGTGTTCTAAATAAAATACTTTACAAGGATATCATGGCAGAGGCTTCTTTACGATCTCTGTGAGTGACTTTAAATGAATACACTTTCAACATCACAAATGTAAAACTGAAGCAAAGATGCTCCTGTGCATAAATGAAAAGGTAAATACTTTGTCCCTTGAAAATAATACCGTGTTCCTCAAGTAGCAAAACACATATATTTAATTCTAATTTTTGAAAACAACATCAGAGGAAATCACACACAGGCATAACATGATTTTGTAAAGCTGATCTTGAAATAATACAAAAATTATGAATAAAAGCTTATGTCTAGTTCTGTCTCTGTTGCCTTTTGATTCTGGGGATGCCTATCTAGGGAAGGTGGCGAGGAAGTCGACGTTCTTCTCTGAAAGCAAAGCCTGATTTACTTGCCTGGTCTAATTCTACCTCTATATGAGACATCAAGAGTCTTAAAGATGACTAGGATTCTGTACTTTGGTAAGTCAGCATCTATATTATTTTTTAATCTTTTCATTTTATTCCTTTTCTTCTCTACAACCCTGCATCCTGTAATTTATGGTATATTTATTTCATTGCAAACCACACGTGTTTCCAGGTCACAGATTTTTGTAGACTATTATCTTCATTAGCCTAATCTCTTCTCCCAGTACTCCTGAGGATATCTAAAATTTAAAACAGAGTAGATCATCCTAACTTTTTTTTGTTGTTGCTCTTTTTTTAATGTAAGAGCTCAAAAATATGTACAAAAAAAAAAGTGTATTAATTACACAGCTTAGAACACCAACAATCAACTTTCGTGATACCAGTTCTGACTTTTTTCCTTTTTTAACTCATCAGATCCACTTGGACAGCACGGGCAGAGCGTGGTTGCACATTCCTCCTTGCTTTCTCAGGGTATTCTCTGGAGCCAAAGGACTGACGGCCGCATGTCTGGACATCATTCACTTGCCGATGGGAAATCACATATAATACTGTCATCCTTCAAATAGCTTCATCTTGTGACAGCTTCTAAATGGTTTAGAAACCTACCACTCATAACTAGGACTTTAGCAAAGGCAAGGAGATTAAAAAGAAGAAAAGACAGAGCCTTGTGTTTATTTTTTGTTTTTACTTCACTGACATCAATGATTCACATCATCTATTTTAGCAAGAAAACAATTAGATCTGTGTCTGGGTCCCAGAAAACAATCATATCTGTGTCTTGGGTATTTGACCGATCAATCAAAACTCCTATCTTAAATTTTGGAAATAATGTTAATTCATTCTTATGAGTAAAAGTCAAGCAGATAAAGAAGAAATGAGGTGAGTTACTATTATTACATATCAAATAATATATACTTATATATAATAAAAATGTCATATCAATTTAAAGATAATTTAAAACTTCTTGAAATTACTCGTTCTGAATCATCAGTGGATAATATGTCCTGAATGATTACTGGACAGTAAATATTGTGGCGGTCTGGACAATCATTCAGTGTATTATATTATTAACATCAAGCCCAATTTCAGAAACATTGATAGAAGAGTTGTTTATAAGTAAATGAATGAATAAATTAGAAGTGTTACCTCTAATAGGAAATAAATGGCAAGAAATGAAAGTCAACATATTGAAACAAGATTTTGTCAAACTTTGAGGTTGATTTTCTTCTCTTTTTATTTCAGTAATGAATAATCTAGATCTCTTAGATTGTGGTGTTCTGATTCCCCACCATTAAAGCATCCATTTTTTATTCTATTAATCTAAGTACTATCTTCATGGAAGTTAGATTATAAAGAAGCAAACACTATACGCCAGCAGAATAAACAGGAACTAGATCAGATCAAATTGGCTTGAGTTGGGTTGAACCTGTATTCATGATAATGGTTTGGATGTCCCACATGTAAACAATGGCTGGAGGTTTTTTCTTTTTTTTTATTAAATTTTATCTGTGTACATTAATATAGTCATGGGGTACAGTGTGCTGTTTTTATATACAATTTGAAATATTTTCTTTTTTTATTAAATGATAGTTGTGTACATTGATGCAATCATGGGGTACAGAGTGGTGTTTTCATATACAATTAGAAATATTCTCATAAAATTGGTTAACATAGCCTTTATGTCATTTTCTTAGTTATTGTGTTAAGATGTTTATATTCTATTTTTAGAAAGATTCACTTGTATCCTTGTAAGATAAACTATAGAGGTGATCCCACCAATCACCCTCCCTCCACCCATCCCCCTCCCCACCCTCCCCCATCCCCTCCCCATATTCTGAGGCTATAATTAGGTTATAGCTTTCATATGAAAGCTATAAATTAGTTTCATAGTAGGGCTGTGTACAGTGGATATTATTTCTTCCATTCTTGTGATACTTTGCTAAGAAGAACATTTTCCAGCTCCATCCATGTATACATGAGGGAGGTAAAGTCTCCTTCTTTCTTTATGGCTGCATAGTATTCCATGGTGTACATATACCACAGTTTATTGATCCATTCGTGGATTGATGGGCACTTGGGCTTCTTCCAGGATCTGGCTATTATGAATTGGGCTGCAATAAATATTCTGATACAAATATCTTTGTTGTAATGTGATTTTTGGTTTTCTGGATATATACTTAATAAAGGAATTGCAGGATAAAATGGCAGATCTATTTTTAGTTCTCTAAGTGTTCTCCAGACGTCTTTCCAAAAGGAATGTATTTTCATCAAACTAGTTAACACAGCCTTCATGGTATTTTCTCAGTTATTGTGTTAAGACATTTATATTCTCCATTTAGAAAGATTCACACTTACCCTTGTGAGATGAGCCATAGGCTTGATCCCATCCACTGAAAATTGATTTTCTTGAACTTTTAAATAGAATCTGTACTTATTTTTTATTTGACTTTCTCAAACCCTTAAATTGAATCTGGATATTTCATACTCCACACATTTAATAAATAGTCATTTATATAAAACTCTTTAGGTACTTTAATCAAAAGTGTTTTGTAAAGCCAAAAAGATGTCACAGTACATGTTTGTACTGTTTTGGTGGATTTGTAATTATAGGCATCTATTACCTGTTGGTGATATGTGATAGGATATTATATTGCTGCTCCACTTTCTCAGCCTGCTCATTTTGTGAGTAGTAAATATCAAACCATGAATGAAATCTCTCAAAATGTGAGGATTTCAATCAGCGTTACTTGATGCCTCATAGTTTTGACTTTATTATTGCATTAGAGAAAATTATTATGATTAGTGGAAACCCACAGTTTCAGTATTTGACAGATAGACATAGCTTAAAAATGAATAGTGTCTTTTTCTTTGTCACAATAAAATCTCTTTTTTCACTCTAGTCTTTATTACGGGGTGAATAAATCATTTCAGAAAATTTTGATAGCTGACTTCATGCCACTACTAAACTGTTGGCATATCTGGTGTCTTGATCTGTGACTCTTTTCTTTCATATTGAAAGTTATATTTATTTATTTATTCAGATGCCATAGTCTTCTGCTCCAAGAGCTTGAATTTCTGCCTTAAGGACTTAGTAACCACTCTTTGCTTCTGGCCCCTTCCACAGACAGATCAGAGTAGTGATAATTCCCATTTGATTTCATTGTGGTGAGAAGTAGATAAGGTGGCAAGTGTGAAGCACTTAGAGCAGTGTTTGGAGTGCAGCAAGTAACTTACAACTACTGCTGGTATGAACTCCCCTATCTCACTGTTCTATGCCAGGCATTCACCACATATTAGTAGAGGTGGATTTGTAATTCCCAGCGGATCTTTGTGCTTCCACGCCTCACAATTTGGTATTTAAAACTTCATCTTCAAATAAATTATTCAAATGCCAGAATCTTTAAAAACTTTCAAAGTATTTAAGAGAATAGTGGTAAAGCTTGCCTTTCAGACTTGTGTTTATTAATAAAATAAATTTATTATTATACATTAGTAAAACACAAAGCAAGTTGACTTTTATACAGCAGTCAATGATTTTAAATAACTACTATTGTTGAAATTGCAGTTTTATGTTATCTTATTTTATGGTGAAGATCTATTTAGAATGTAAATTTTTTTTTAGTCATTTCACCCACATATGTGTGCTACATTACTACACTCCTACTAATGT
>NW_003852404.1:13294664-13297274 GCF_000181295.1 Otolemur garnettii | reverse complement strand
TTATAGTAAAGCAAATTAGCATATTCATTATCTCAGCAAGTCACTCCCTTTTTGTTTTTGTGGCAAGATAATCTAAAATCTACTAATTTTGTATGAATCCAAAATACAGTAAAATTTTATTACCCATACTGTATATTAGATTTCTAGATTTGTTTATTCTATAGATTAATATATGCTTCGGTTATTTCCATTGACTTTATTTTACTGTGGCAGAGCTTATAGCCAAGTTGCAAAACAATCTTTTGGACTCTTCCCTTTCCTTTCCCCAAGTGGAGGTAGACTTTCCTGAGATGTGCTCTAGAGTTTGGTGAGAGGTGACATTGGCACTGGCTTGGCCACCGCAGCTGGTGTCTCACTGGGTCACGTGCACCCCACTTTCACTGGTTCTGAGGCAGCACAGCCCTGGGAATTGCCCAGGGACTGCAGCCTTTGTGGTCTGAATCAATTATTCATTTATTCCACACCTCAGGTTGTTATTGTTATTGTTTTCTCCCAATTGCTAATGGAACTAGCTGTAACTTAGATTTGGGGGTAGAGGATTTCCTGCTTTTAAATATTAGTATGGATTTATTTATTTAAAGGTTTTGGTTTCACAAGATTTTTATGGTGGTTGATTCTTACCTCTTGCATTTTGAACTTATTTTTTATCTAGAGAATCACGCTTATGCTGGGAATACTATGTGGTTGAGCTGGTAAATTTTTTATCAACTGTAAATGCTAGACCACCAAAAATACATTCAATTTCTGAGCACCAAGATTCATTGGTTGTTAGATTCATTGGTTTGATGGGGGAAATAAGTGAGCAACTTTTAAGGTTTAGATTTGGGAAATAAATATATCCCATTCCTATTTCTGGAGTTTTAAAATCACTGCCCTGACTATATTTCACCAATAGGGCATTATGTAACCCTAAAGGTAAATGTGCATGAGGTCAAGTAGAGACAATGAGATGTAATACAAAAAGCCTAAAACATCAGAGATAATGTATCCTGTCCCATATATTAACGAGTCTATAACTTGAGTAACTAGATCTATGTGCAGAAGTGATTTGTTAACTAATATACCTCATTTATTGCCAAAGCATTAGTACATCTCTGTGCTCATGCTGATGCCACTGAAGGAACTGAAGGCTGTTAATGTCCATTGCTGGACATGAGATGCTTGAGTGTGAAGAGAATTGATGCTGAACAAATGTTTTCCTTAAAGGACTATGCATAGAAACTGAACATGATGGACTTTCTTTAAAAATGTCAATATTCTTTTATTGACATTTTGATGAAGAGATTGTTATACTCAGGTCACTCGATGGTCCTGCCACATAGTGAGGCAGTGAAAGAGTAAGTTAAAAATTGAGCTTTCTACAAGGCAACTTCAAAGCATGGTAAGCATAGTATTTTTTTTTTTTTTTATCAAAACAGCCTAATTATTGTGTCTAAGAAAAGTTCCCCAAAGTGAAATAATCTATATTTTTAAAATATAATTTCCCTAATACTAATTTTATCTCATAATGATATACTTTGTTCTTTGAAAAATTGTTTTCAAAACAGATTAATGCCAATTCATTTAAACACTGTGTATAATGAGACTTAATATTGAATTATAAAAAATAGAGAATTTCACACATTTAAACAAGAGCAATATAATCTTTCCTTCTCCCAATGATATTTTCCATTATATATCAACTCTAAATTTTTCAGTATAACTAACAGGCCTTAGTATCCAGAACCCTTCTATTTGCTAAAGCACATCTTCATTGACTAACCTTTAGGAATCTGGACTTGCTGTTCTCTTGCCTGCATTAGAATTTTAACCTTAACTTTTCCTAACTTAAAATAGATATATTTCTTGTTATATCCCTTATAATCATTGTTCAAGTCTCACTATAAATATTTGGGTTTATTTACAAGGAATAACTTAACTAAGCCCATAGCCTCTCTATTATGTATGTAAATAGCAGTCTTATTTTTTCAGAATATATTCACAATTTATCTGAACATGAAATAAATCATTCTGAGAAAAATAAAAGATCATTTTTGTTCATTAGAACCATAGGAAAATAATTTAGAACACAGTTGAATAAGTATGTATATTAGGCTTTCTATGATTATTGGTTTGATTTTTTTAATCAAATTTCTAAAAATTTGATTGAAATATTCTAAAAAATCATTTTTTTAACTCTAATTTCTAAGAATCTAAGAAATCTAATTTACTTTTTTCTCCAGTGTATCTCTAGGTTCCAGGACAATGCCCTACACATTTCAGCATTTGGAATCTATTTACTAAACAAGAAAATTTCATTTGCATATTAGAATAATGCTACTTGTCTTTAATCTGCTAATCAGGAACACAAACTGACAATCAGAGAGCTACATTCTATTTAGTTTACGTCTCCTGCATGTGGAGGATTCCAGTCAACTTATTGACTAGCATTTACTAAAGTAAATTTCTGACTCTCAGTATTACAAATAAAAATTTGTAATAAATAAAAATAAGTGACATATACATTATATTAGCACCTTGCATGAGCAAAAATCTGACCAGATTAATGCAAAATTTAGTCCAAAGTTTAATGTTATTTTTGGAAACATAAGTATTCAATTTTATCTCTAG
>NW_003852404.1:13281011-13294035 GCF_000181295.1 Otolemur garnettii | reverse complement strand
CAAAGCAATTTAAAGATTCAATGCAATCCCCATTAAAATACCAGCATCAGACTTGGAAGAACTGGAAAAAAGTAGTTCTTCATTTCATAATGAACCAGAACAAAAATCCATATACCAGGGCAACTTTTAATAATATAAACAAAGCCAGAGGCATCACACTACCAGACTTTTGGCTATATTACAAATTCACAGTGATCAAAGCAGCATGGTACTGGCACAAAAATAGAGACATAGACATTTAGAACCAAACAGAAGACCAAGAGATGATACCAGTTTCTTTTATTCATGTGATCTTTGATAAGCCAAACAAAAGCATAAAGTGGACAAAAGAATGCCAATTCAATAAATGATGCTGGGAGAACTGGATAACCACAAAAATGAATGAATGAAACTGGACCTGTACATTTCACCACTTACAAAAATTGGCTGAAGATAGATAAAAAATTTAAACCTAAGGCATGAAATGATCAAACTTCCTAGAAGAAAATATGGGAAATCTCTTGAGGATGTCAGCCTGGAGAAAGATATTATGATGAGGACTTTAGTGGCAATTGCAACAACAAAAATAAGCAATGGGACTTAATTAAACTGAAAAGGTTTTGCACAGCCAAGGACGCAACAATCAAAGCAAATAGACAACCTTCTGAATGGGAAAAGATATTTGCATGTTATGCATCTGACTAAAGGTTGATAATTAGAATCTATAGAAACTAAAATCAATCAACAAAAAAGAGTAAATAATCCCATCTATCACTGGGGAAGAGATATGAACAGATCCCTCTCTGAGGAAGACAGATGAATGGCTCACAAACAGGAAAAACAATGTATTGTCCCTATCCATTGGAGAAATGCAAACCAAACCACCCTGAGATATCATCTAACCCCAGTAAGGTTAGCCCATATCATAAAGTCCCAAAGTTGCAGATGCTGGCATGGATGTGGAGAGAGGGGAATACTTTCACACTGTTGGTGGGGCTACAAACTAATACTGCCTCTTTAGAAGAAAGAATGTTTATCACAGCTCAATTTACAATAGCCAAGATGTGAAAACAACCTAAATACCCATCAACTCAGGAATGGATTAACAAACTCTGGTATAAGTATACCATGGGATACTATTAAGCCATTAAAAGATGGTGAGTTCATATTTTTATTAAACTGGATGGAGTCGAAAACCCTTCTTCCTAGTGAAGTATCCCAAGAATGGAAAAGCAAATATCCAATGTACTCAATACTAATATGAAGCCAGTAGATGACATGATCTAATTCAGGTCCACAGAGGAGAAAAAGTTTTCACTTCAAGTTGGGGAGGAGGGAGAATGAGGAAGGGGGCAAAGGGGAAGAGGGCTGTTTGGGGTGCTCCCAGTAGGGTGCATGGTGCACCTTTTGGGTGAGGGACACAACTACAAGAGGGACTCTACCTAACAAATTCAATATTGTACCTGATCATTTGTATCCTCACAATAATCTAAAATCGAAAAAAAGAGAGGGAGAAAAAAAGACAATATTCCCAATAAAAATTATTAATTTATTTAAATAAAGATGAATATCAGTGTATGTTGAATACACTAAATGTCTCTGTCTTTTTATGTGGATAGCAAACTACATACATGGAGACAGTTGACCTGAAGCAGAAAAGTATGCTTAACAAATTTATGTTGAAATTAGCACCATAATTTAAGAATCTTAAAACATACTCACTTGTTGTTTTACTGTCCAGTTCCTGTCCAGAAACCATCTCTTTTCAGCAACTAAATATGGTATTCATCATGAATCTGCTGGCTGAGGGAGAGCCTTCTACATTTATTAGTCCAAAGGAGAATTCACTTTTCTCACTCTGCTTTATTCTAAACTTACAGGGAAGAGTCAACTTACCACCTATTTCAATTATATTAATAGAATATAGACATCCTAAGAATCAAAAGGTAACAGATACAGAACTAGACATAAACTTTTATTGATAATTGTTGTATTATTTCAAGATCAGCTTTACAAAAATCATGTGTATGCCTATGTGTGATTTCCTCTGATGTTGTTTTCAAAAATTAGAATTAAATATTTTGCTAATTTGAGGAACATGGTAGTATTTTCAACGATAATGTATTTACCTTTTTATTTATGCACAGGAGCATCTTTTCTTTAGTTTTACATTTTGTGACGTTGAAATTGTATTCATTTAAACTCACTCACAGAGAAATATCATAAAATAAACTCTGTCATAATATCCTCATAAAGTATTTTAAATATGAAAAGGAAAATTGACACAGGTATCTTATTTTAGTAAGAATATATTTTGCTACATGCCATGTAGGTTTAAGTTCTTACTTACATAAAATCTGTACTAATTGTTGTTTCCAGTTTAATGAGTTTAGGGAGGTATAGATCTTTGAACTGAACGCAGTTCTATCTTTTTGACATTTAATTTTATTTCTCTTTTATAAATGTCTTGTAAAAAGAGAATCATTTAGCATCTGTTTTGTTATCCATCAACATCTGTCCCAATTACCCACTATATCAAATAGTACGCACTTATTAAATCGTAGAGTGAGCCAATCTTTGAGGTGGAATTCTTAATTTTACAAATTTGTATATATTATTACAAAATATGTATTAGCAAATATTAATTTAGAATTAGAATTAATATTAATTAATGAGATATTAATTATCTCATTATATTAATGAGATAAGGGATTTGGAAACTTGAATGAGTTATTTACAAAATTTAGGGGAAAATCTTCTTTTGGAGAAAAAGTGGAACTGCCAATAGTTTTAGCATATGTCTTAAATCACAACTATTGATCATAAATAAATCACGGCATACTTTTTCAAAACTTCAAATAACCGTTCTACCATGCCTGAATTAAATCAATCTGGGTATGCTTTAAACCACTCTTTTATTTTTGTTTTCAAACCATAACTAAAATAATGGTATATTTTTCCCTTTTTTAACATATCTGCAATGATTGTCTATAAAGATTATGATTATTCTATAAAAATTATATATTAAAAATGTGAAATCATCAGTCTAACCTCTTTCCCAAATAAGATACTTATTATGAACTGAATGTTCTCACCCAAATTATTATATTGAAGCTTTAACTCTCCACATGATGGTATTTGGAGATGGGGTCTCCAAAGTAAGGTTAAAAGAGGCCATGATAGTGGGCCCTGTGTGGCAGTAAGTGTCCTTAGCAAGCCGTAAATGGCTTGCTGTCTCTGAGTCCCCATCCTTTTCAGCCCTCTGCTTCTGCATCCTGTAAAGACACAGTGAGAAGCTTCTAAGAGGGCAAGAAGAGGGCCCTTACCTGACACCAAGTAGTGATCTGGGATTTCCAGATTCCAGAACTGTGAATTTATTATTTAAGCTACCCAGTCTGAAGCATTTTGTTATGGCAACCTAAGCACATTATGACAATACTCAAGAAAATCACAATCTATACAATACATTCAACCTTTATTGAGCCAAATCTCTACCAATCAGACTTATTTATATATGACTTTGATTTGGAAGAGAGCAAATTGAGGATGGAACCTCTAAGGACAAGGGAATTAATTTTTGGCTAATTCAGCTGGCATCCAAATTTCAGGAGCAGCTGTAGTTTGAGTTTTGGGCACAGAAGCATCAAGGAAGCTGGCAGTATCATTAGCAGCAGCAGTTGCCTCCGAGGCTTAGTGAGGCTGGCCAATGGTGACGTTTCCTTTGTGAGCAATTTTTTCTTCATCATGTTGTTGAGTTCTGAGACTGACTGGTTCATCTAACTTACAAACAATTCTGTGAGTTCAATTTTTCATCCAAATAAAAAAATGAACTTCCTTTTGTCTTCATTACCAAAGTCATTGCCATTAACTACTATTAAGATCCTTGAGTCATACTGTGGAAATAAACCTTACATAGATGTGTAATATATTGTCAAGATTTTATGTGTTCTGTGGAAGATAAACCAGCGTAAAGAGATAGGAAATGATGAGAACTGATTTCAAACAGGGTTCTCAAGGAAGATTGGACCTAATAATATTTTCCATATGCTCCAATTTGGGATAAGAAGGCAATATTTAAAAAAAAAAAAAAACACAAAACTCAATGATGTCTAGGAATGAGCCCTAAAAAATCTGGATCAAAGGTATTTGTTGTCTAATTAACAACAAGTGGAAAGGTCCTGAGGTAGAAATGTGCTTGATGTACATGGCAGGTCATATATTGTTCAGAACATTTTTAAATAACAAAAAATATGGCAATTAAAAAGTTTTGGTGAATGCATTATGTACATATTATATAATATTAATCTTTTACTCAATAAAAAGATATAATATTCTAGGAAGTTGATATCGTCTCTCTGCTTAATAAAAAAACAAAACAAGAAAACAAGAAGAGAATTAGTACTGCAGGTATTGCTTTGCCTCAAAACATGTCATTGTTGATAATACAACACACACATCATTGACTTGCTTTTTATTATATATAGTTGGTATTTTCTGAACATTTTTATGTATGTAATTCATCCTCTTCTGTGTCTCACTCATTTATATATTTAAATAATATAACATTCATGCTGAATATTCAAATGTAGAGTCACACATTCTTCTTCATGGGTCCAGAACATAGGTTATTGATATTTTCAAAAGTGACTTATGATATTTCATTTTATACCTTGAAAGAAGTTCTGGAAACACTGTTATAATTGGAAAAAGAGGCACAGATGAAAGACCATGAGAAATATAGACTAACTAACAGACATAGTTAACCATAGCTACATAGTTTCACATTTAACACCGTTGTTGTACTTTAGTAAATTTGTGTGCTTAATCTAATTTTTTAAATATGTAAGGAAAAAATCTCATTGAAAATTATAAATATGATAATTGAGAGCCACATACATAGTTTGGGGTGTTTTTCTCCCTCACAATATGTATACAGACAGAAACTGGGGGAGGATTCCCCCCACTCTGAGACTGTAACCACCGTAATAGAGCTACAGTTCAAATCATGACTGAACAGGAACTAGATTGACAAAGAGGTGTCCTACACTTGTCCAAGTTCAGAAAAACATAAAACTGAAATGTAACTTTGGGAACGCACATGCTCACTCTACTCTAAATGCCTAATGATGACCATTTGCATAGGTAGGTCCACACTCACAGATACTGTGCCCCGGTATGATCCCAAACCTCCATGAGGAGGCAGGTTGTATGTTCACCAAATAGATAGATAGATGTGTAGAAAGATAGATCATGTGTGTGTGTATATATAAAATCCCTGTGTTATTCTTATTCTTTTGAAAATCTGATAATGATCTCTTCTATGAACTTCATACAAACTTAGACATTAATAATATATACTAATATTTATGGCATTGTCCTTCAGTCCTTTGATGATCAAATATAAACCAAACAATATACTTAGTACTTCATTTTGTACCAAAACTTTATAAGAAAACTGAAAACAAAAGAAATTAGTACCAATAAATCTCTTTGTTATCTATGGAAACTTTTAGTGAAGAAGTTATTTTTCTGTCACTTTTAAATGCCAAAATTTGCAACAGCCTTTAGAATGAAAATTATATCATTGGCAATGAATATATTTTGATTCTTTATGCTGATTTCACAAAGAAAAAACAAAACAGTGATGAGAACAATAATTAGGGAAGAAAGTATTTGATTATTTTGCCATATAAGAAAATAATTATTCTGTATAGCACCAGCATATTTCATGATATGTTTTTGAATTCATATTAATCATTTTCTTTGCCCTTGGGGAAATAAAATTATATTTATAATTTATTCTTTATTATTGCTATACATAAGAAAATACAAAAGATTACAATTTCATATTTTAAGTATAACGCTCTCTTCATAAACCTTTTGTCAATTCAGAAGAATTTCTAGAGTCTTATGTTTCGGGCTTAATGTAGAAGCCAAAACAGTTTTGTGATGAAAGTCTAAAGAAGCATTTCCATCAAAATTATATAAAATTATACCATTGATCAAGTCTTATTTTTAGAGCCATAATTTCACAAAAGCATTTTTATCAACATACATAATAGTAACTGTAAATCCCCAAATCGAATTTTCACCTAATATATAGTTAAAAGTCTTGGCTCAACAGTCATTGTGCCAACACATCTATCTTCTCATTCTTCTTTTTTTTTTTTATCATGAATATGAATTCTTTTAAAATAAAATGCTTCTGTGTGCATCCTCCAGAAACTCTTGCCACTTCTCCATAAAGAAATAGAAAATAATTTTCTATTCTGTTCCATATCTTAACAAATATTTAAGCTTCAAAATCATTGCAAAGGATTCTAAGCCCTGGCTTTATTAAAAGTGGTGGACAATTTTTGAAAAGTAGATAAAACTTGTTTTTTTTCTTTTTTCTGATTATATTTGTAGTATTCTTGTTGGCAACAAAATAAAGCATAGAGTATAGAGTCACAAAGTAAATTATTAGGATCAAAGGATTACTTTACTAAAGTAAAAAGGCAGTTGCATGGTTGACATTATATCAGCCCCATTTGTTTATTGTGTACCTAGACTTTTCAGTTAATATGTTGCTTGGGAAAAATATCTCCCTCTTTCAAAATACTTGAGAAAGACTTGGCAGCTATCAAACTTGTTTCACTAAGATTTTTCATATCATATTTGACTTCTTTACGTGACAGTGTAAGAAAGAACCTGAACTGATGCTGCAGAGCCACATTTTGGTAGTATCAGCGTTTACAAACGAACTTCCTTTTTCCAGAGACATGTGCCCTGTCATACGTTGTCAGAAGTGGCATGGGCACATGTAATGTCTTTGCTGTAAGTTTCAATACACCAACAATTAAGCCGGTTTTCACCTTTCTTCTTTACGATTGAACCAACATTTTTATATGCATGTAACTTTATTTTTATTCTGATATTTGGTTAAAAAACTTTCTGGAGTCCTCCCTGTTCTGCAGAACTAACAGAAATCCAAATTGAAAAGAATATTTAAACTTGACTTACAGTGAAGCACTGATTTTGTGTCTCTTCATATTTGATAATCACACTAAACTTAAAGTATGTACAATGATACCTTAGTTTGTTCTATTTCACATTTTCAAACATAACCTACATGTTATTGAAATAAAAAGTGTTATCCATGATCTCGAGCACAGGTACAGTAATTTATTTTTCATTCTTTTTTTTTTTGGGGGGGGGTAGAGTCTCACTCTGTAGCCCTGGATAGAGTGCTGTGGCACTGTAGCTCATAGCAACCTCAAACTCTGTGCTCAAGTGATCCTCTTGCCTCAGCCTCTCAAGTAGCTGGGACTATAGGCTCTTGCCACATGCCCAGCTGCTTTTTTAGAGACGATGTCTCACTCTTGCATAGACAGGTCTTGAACTCTTGAGCTCAGGTGATCCACCCACCTTGGCCTCCCAGAGTGCTGGGATTACGGATGTGAACCATTGTGCCTGGCCTATTTTTTCATTCTTACTTATGAAAAACTACACTTGTGCACTCTTATCCTGACAGTGATTAAATCTTATGAGTCTGTGTGAATTACTCCCTGTATCAGACAGTCCTTCATGACTGCAGGTCTGGTGACATCACCTGCTCTAACCTGGCCTCCAAATGGCTTTATAGGAGCACAGTCTGATAGACGCTCATCTGCTCAAATGTCCCTTGTGCTTTTTCCACTTTTCCCAACTCTGACCATCCAATATCATGATGAGACCTTGCTCAGTGCCTCTGTGTACAACTTTAGAATGTGGGAGAGTTAATTAAAACACTTGTCTGATGGCAACTTTTATCTCAAATATAAAATTTCCCCCTTTTTATCACCTGTGCATGATTTTGATGTGCAGTTTATATGGTTTCTTAGATTTTCAGGAGAATCAGGCAGTCAGTACCACTAGCCAGTATTCTAAAATAATTGTGACTGTCTCAACTTATCTATTTCATTCCCCTTATCCCTTACTACCAGCCCAGAAATTATGCTACCAAATAAAATAGTAGTTTATGAGTCACAGCCTGAAGTGCTGCTTCCAAGATAACTCTGACTTGTTAATCACTATGTTAAATAACTATGTCAATGATATTGCCTTTTTTTGAGAGTTTGAAGAATTAAAATCAAGAAAAATGTGTTTATTAGAATTGCTCTAAATGTCCAGACTCTCTGAAGTCGTTCAGATATCTGTATTTTTATTATTTTAGTACCACATTAGAACACAATAGGTATCACTTTTGGCAAATATATATCTAATCACTCAAAGACCTTTTAAAATTTATTAACTTATGTCTATAAAAATAAATAGTATAAGACACATGTATAAAAACATCAAAATATAGATATAGCCTTATTGTTACAGAAAAAGTATCATGTACTTACAACATACTGTCAACATCAAGACATTATTTCGTAACATTTATTATAGACTGAATTCCATTTCAACATTAATTTTTTTTTCCTGCAGAATAGGAAGTGGACTACTATTGTTACCAGAATTTCTTCTTCAGTAGGTTCTTAGTCTGGGGGATTCAAAGAATGAATCCACAGAGCACAGATCATTAGTAAGACAGGATTTATTTTACAGTACAACACAGGAAAAGCACCAGAGCTCCTGGCAGAGGGAAAGACTTAATTCAGAAAATCTCCTCTCTGCCTAGGTTCTTTGTCTAGGGGTATTATAGTCACAGGAGTTCTCTGTAGTTACATTTGGTGGGTACTTGGTAAGAAATGAATGGACACAGTCCCTTCCACTTGGGTAAGATGAATGAGTGGAGCCATGAATGGATACAGTCCCTTCTGCTAGGAGTAAGGTGAATGAATGCATTAATGAATGGATACAGTCCATTCATGAAATTGTCCACACCTAGGAAATGAGGGGTCTCTGTTCATCCCTGAATGGAAGAAACCTGTATCACCCTTGGGCCTGTGAAATGCTCACAGGGAGTAGTACAGCCAGAGGAGGCTTTCTAGGTCAAAGGGTGATCTGGGTTTGGCACAGGCAGCAGTGTGGGATGTGCTGCGATCTACTTCAAACAACTGGAGACCCGTTGTCTTCTGCCCCGCTTGCCCTCTCTGCAGCAATTGGTTCCCCAGCTCTGTCTACCTCCCCTAGTCTGCGCACCAGTGCTTCTGGGCGAGGATGCAGAAGGAGCAGCAAGTCCTCCCTGGACCTGACCGAGCCAGGTGCACCAGCCCTGCATCAATATCAGATCAGACTAAGGGCTGAGAATGATGCAGTAGGATTAAATAATGGAGAAGGAGATGGGATATAGTGTAATATTGGGACAAATAAAATTAGAAAAGTAACTTAAATTATTGGTAAGCTAAGAAACATTACAAAATAAACTTTTCTTTGAATTTTATGAGTGTGCATTTATAGCAAAAGAAAAAAAATGTGAGGTGATGTTCATGTCTTAAAATGTACCCTTGCATAATCTTATTTTCTAAAATGTGTAGACTCTATTGATCAAATTCTGGACAGAATTGATCATTCACATAATTTTCTATTAGAATATTTTTTTTCACTATCATGTTTGGGCATTGGGACAAAAGATATTAACCATTATTTCTGTTTGTTGTAAATAATTACATTATAAGGAATAGCTATTAAAATAATTTTTTATTATTATGAGTGCTAAATTAAACTATTTAAACTATTTAACTATTAAATTTAGCTTTAAATTTAATAGCTTCTTCCCAAGAAGTATATCCAGCATTTTTTTCAAATAATGTAGCTGAAAGTGAGAATTAGGTAGAAAATTTCAAACATATTACAAAGACAGACGAAGATGTTTGCTATCATTTGTATTTTAGGTAAACTGATGATGAAGATAAAAACATTTCCCCTGATAGCTTGGGGCATGTTTTTAAAGACGGCCACTCAATTTAATATCTTGTGACCATTTGAAGAATCAAAATGCCTAATTGACTTTTCTTCCATGTTTATTTATCAATAATTCTGTTTCTCATCTCTCTTCTGTTTTTGCATTTCTTAAATTATATATGCTTGGCCAATAATATATGATGTGACTTAGGTACATAAAATAAAAGTTACTGAATTTTTTTTACTGTGTATATAGCCAGCAATAAGAAAATACCATATCCACTCAACTTTAAATGAGTTGCATAGTCTTCATACTTAAAAGAAACATAAGATGAAATGTAAAATCAGAAGCCAAGTCTCTTAACATTCATATTGCATTTGGTTAAAAAATATCCTCAGTTTTAAATATTACTTCAATATGCATTGCCCAATATTTCTCCCAGAGAAGAAAATTATAATGCTTATTCAGTTCTTGGCACACCCTGTTTCCTAAAACTGAACTAAAGAAAAGAATTGTAGTGGCAGTGCATTTATTTGACAAGCTAATTGAAGTTGCACAATAAGTCAGTTTGATTTCCAAGGACAGAAAGGTTAATGGAGTGAGCTTCTCTAAACTTTCACAATAGCTGAGTTTTCTTTTCTGAAATAACTGTGATTTCCTATATTAGTAGTTGCATTATTCAAGCCGCAAAGATGTATTTGAAAGGAAAACTTAATCATTATAAAATAAACCCATTTTAGAATATGCAGCTCACAAACTTAACTCTAAACACATAATGCCATGTCCTTGTCACATAATACAAAATGCACAGTTCTTATTTTCTCTGTTAGAAGGTGTTGTGATTTCAAACTAAATGTATTTAGTGAGACAACACAACCAGAGAACATTTCAGACAAGTGGTATTTAGTCTGTTACATTCCTGCTACAAACTGGAAACATGAGACTTCCTTTGATACAATTCAGCTGCTCTTGAAAATAAATGCAAATTGTATGTCAATGACAATTTTTCCATATCAGAGTAATGTGTGAAAACCAGGTGGCCAAAAAGTGGAGTTCATTTGAGAAATCAAACTAGGTTACAACAGGACAATGCAAAAGTACAGACCGCAATAGAATCTTTTCAATGTATTGTTTTTACTATTGAAATAAGAAGAAAGTTGACGTTTCTATAAAAAGCTGAGAAAAGAACAAAACATGGTCATTTTCGCAATTAACATAGTAATATTTAATGTAAGTTTATTTGAAATGTCCACAAATTTCCTACCACTGAGATTGATACAGGCCTTTAAACATAGTATTCCCGTTTTCTAATTACAAAGATAATATAGGCTTAATCATCTATTTATCAGTTCAACCAATGTTTTTTAGGCTTCTAGGGTGTGGCAGACACTATGGCAGACTCTGGAGAGTGAACCCACTCAAGAAAAAGTCTTGCCCTCATGAAACTTGCAAACAGAGTGTAAGAAAGAAAAACAGGCAATTAAACACCAGGAAGATAAAGAATAATTGCTAAAAAAAGAAAAAAAAAGACAAAGAGGAAAAGATGTATGAAATACTTTCGGTTTTCTTTGTGGTAGAATCAGGCAAATTCAATGTTCTATAGGACATAATATACTGCCTCACACATTATATTTCTATAACTAGATTTATATAATTTATATCCCTAGATATAAAAACAACCACAGCATATACCTTAAGTCATAGAACACATAATTTAGGGTAATTCAATGAAAATAATTAATGCTTCTAACCATTTTTTACATGGCTTGTTTGTGGGTAATCACAATATACCATCAATAGGGAAAGTCCTCAAAAGACCGTACACATCTGAAATTTATGCTACTTGGAAAATACGTAGACTTTCAAAACATTTTGAAAAAGTATATAGAGATTTCTGGTAGATGAAGTATAAATGTATTAGTTTTCTAGGACTGCTGTAACAGTGTAGCACAAACAGGGAGACCTAGATCAGCAAAAGTTTATTTGCTTGTAATTCTCAAGTATAGAAGTAGGAAATCAAGGTGTAAGCAGAGCTAAGCCCTCTGAGGCTAGGGAAGAATCAGGCCTGGCCTCTTACTAGAATCTCGTTTTTACAGGAAATGCTTGATGCTTCTTGGCTTGTAGATGGCACCATTTCAACGTTTCTGTCATGACGTGGTTTCTCCCTGTTTGTCTCTATGTTATCGCATTTTTTTTTTTTAAATAAGGACATCAGTTGTTTAATTTAGCACTCATAATCAATATGACTTCATCTTCACTAGTTACGTCTGTAAGGACCCCATTCACAAATAAATTTACATAAGTTTCTGGGTGGACATCATTATTCTCATTATTATCATTTTTACTACATGGGTACTTCACTATAGTGCACTTGGCAACAACTTTTTAAGACAAAAGAGCCAGAGAATGATACAGTTTATAACAGTGTTTTTATTTTTTTTTTTCTATCTGAAAGGGTATTTCATTAAAGGAATACTAATATGGAAAGTCAAGAATTCTAACTAACATGGGCAAAGTTCCCCTGGTTGAAACAGGATTCAGGCTCCGCAGCTCTCACTCATGATGCCTCATAGCTTTTCTTTAATCTGAAAGTCTCTACCAGATACAAGAGTTTAACTTGAAAAGGGGGTCGTTGATGGGATTGATGATTAGCAGAATCTGAGAGAGGAACAGGAAATAGTTCTAAAATATCAGATGAATTAAGCATTTCTTTTAAAGTGGTAACAGAATTGCTGACAATTCTGGCAAACATAAAATTAACAATTTTAGCTAGTCTGTCTTTTTTGGCATGAAGTGAGTCTGTATTTTACTGCAGACATTCTGCCTCACCTTGGGTATTTTCTGAAAGTAATGAGAAATGTCACTCAAGAATGTTTGAAGAACTGGAGATCAGAGAGCAAAAAGGCCTTTGATCTTCCTTTGAGTAACGGAGACATCGAAATGGAAAATGTTACTATAAAATACAATAGAAATCCCGTTAATTGAAAAAAAAGTCACATATTGGCATGATGTTCAATTGGGAAATTAGAGTTTACCTGTAACCTTAATAACAATTCAAATCCTATGAGAAGCTAAAATTAACTGGATTATACAGCTTTTTTTTTATACAGAGTTTTACTATGTTGCCCTAGGTAGAGTGTCGTGGTATCATAGCTCACAGAAAACTCAAAGTCTTGGGCGTAAGCGATTCTCTTGCCCAAGCCTCCCAAGTAGTTGGGACTACAGGTGCCC
>NW_003852404.1:13277742-13280991 GCF_000181295.1 Otolemur garnettii | reverse complement strand
TTTCAGCAGGCCTGGGCTGGGTTCGAACCTGCCAGCCCCAGTGTATGTGGCTGGCACCCTCACTGCTGAGCTACAGGCACCAAGCATGGATTATGCAGCTTTCTTTCTTTCTTTCTTTCTTTCTTTCTTTCTTTCTTTCTTTCTTTCTTTCTTTCTATTAAGTCATATGTACATGGATCATGAATACATTTATGCCTTTGTGGGATTCAAAGTGTTGATTATTTGTACAAATTGGAGTGCTTACATCCTACTGATTAACATAGCTTTTACTCCTCATTTACTTAATCACAGTGTTAAGACAGTTGTGTTCAATACCTAATAGATTTGACTAGTACCCTTGCAATATGCTCCATAGATGTGGATTATAAAGCTTTGAAGTCACTATAGAATAGAGAGTCAGTCCATTGTTTTAAAGTTATTCTAAAGAATTCCTAAAATAACTTTTAAAACTGAAGTCATCATAGTGTTTTTCATATTTCAGCAACAGTCCTTTGTTATTTATTGATAATGAGCATATTTGAGCTATAAGGACAGTCTAAAACCATTCACTGCTCCTTACTAGCTCTCAGTGTGACAACAAACATGAAGAAAATCAATTTTTGCCAAAAAAAAAATACAGTGATTACTGAAATTTCTAACTTATTCCACCATCTTTCTAATTATAATTTCTAATTATTCCACTCAATAATTTTTGAGTGTTCTCTCTCTCTTGCTCTTGCTTTTTTCCCCCTTCTGTTATAATGCACTCTGTGGCAACCAAGTGCCACCAAGGAAATGATGTCTGCCAAACCCATCTGAAGGGGCCTTGAGGGGACTCAATGACCAGTCAGCAGTCTGGCTGACATTTCATGAAGGATCCAGAGCCAGAAGATCTCAGCTAAGCCACTCCTAGAATCTTAATCCTTATCCTCAAAACCATAAAAGAAAAAATAAATATTGGCAGCATATGTTGTTAGGCAGCTAAAGGAAACTAATTTTCTTTTTGGAACTGGAAGTGGAAGGCTAGGGAGGAAAGAGAGAGAGAGAGAGAGAAGAAAGCTTGCAGTGTTGGAGTGAATTTGAAAATAGACCTTAAGAAGACTTTCAGGGAAAACCTGAAGTAATTCTGAGGAAACTGTTAACAGAAGCCTTACCCTCTTTGATAAGGCTACACATGAGGGGTTGCAAAAATGTGAGATAAATGTTTTTAGAAACTAGAGAAAGGAGACCATTGTGATGTAGCAGCAGATAGTTTAGCAACACCAAATGTACCTGAAGTCGCCTACCAAGTATATTAGCGGTGGTCCAGCTGGGGCAGTCATATGCCGTGAAGCTTTGATATTGTACTCTATTTTAAAAGCTGGCAAGGGAGCCTGCTACACTTTCATTGATACGAGCAAAAGACATCAAACTTCTAGGTCAGAGACAGAGAAAATTTTACTCAAATACCACATGCGATGTAAGTTTCCTGTTGGCTTCAGCTCTCCTCGTCCTCACTTCCCAGTGGTGATGCAGAGGGCAGAGTACACATGAAAGGAATTTTGTCACAGCTGGGGAACTGCTTAAACAAAATTATCGTATGAAAGAGCTGCTAGCAGACTGTGGTGGGCAAGGTAATGCCCAGCTCCCCATTGTCCGTATGATAATGCCTAGAACCTCACACAGCAACAGGAACAGCAGGGAGAGGTATGAGCCGAGTGTGAGAAGGGCGTATTATCCTGAAATACTCAAGTAGGCACAATGCAATCAGGAAAGTCCTGATATGTGAAAGAAGGAGGCAGCGGAGTCTGTAGTGACCCATCCTGAGAAAAACTTGCTGGTCTTTGCTGCTTTGAGGATGAAAGGTGGAGCTGAGAGGGGAAGAAACCAAATTCTCCCCTAAAGCCTTCCCGAAGGAGGGTAGCCTGGCTCACTCTGAGGTTTGCCCAGTGGGACATATTTTTGGGTTTCTACTTCCAGAATTGTAATATTATAAATGTATGTTGATTTAGATCTCTAAGTCTGTGGGACTCGTCACGCCGGCCTAAGAAAACTATGACAGATTTTGGTGCCTAGAAATTGTGTGCCACTGTAATAAATATTAAAACTCTGACTAGAAGCTGGAAATTTTGATGATCATCCTAGAAAAAGTTTTGATAGACTTATATTGACTGTTAGTAGAAATATGAACATTTACGTGTCTACTGATGAAACATCTGAAAAAAGTGATGACCATGGTATTAAAAATATGTCACTATAGAGAATTCCTGAATTATTGTGTAAAGTTTCTGGTTAAAAAGAAAGTCATTAAAGCTGTTACAGGCAAGTGATTTAGATGACTTTGGGGAGATTTCAGACTTTGAGCTGATGAGACATAGACTAGACTTTGGACTAGAACTGATTTTGAAAATTTGGACATGTTTCTGTGGGGTGACTTTAAAATCCAAAGAATGGAGTATGGTAGGCAGGATAAAGGCCTCTCAAAGGTGTCCATGCCATAGTTCTGGGAATCTGGGAATCTGTTATTTTACACAGCAAAAGTAACATTTCAGATCTGACTGAATTACAGATTTTGGTCTGGGGATATTTTTCTGTAATTACAAGGGTCCTTATGAGTGAGAAAGAGAGGCAGGACAGTCAAGGGTAGAGTGAGGAAGCATGAGAAGGACTGGACCAGCTTTTTATGACTTTTTAAGATAGAATGAGGCAATGGGAGAAGGAATGCAAGCAGGCCCTTGAAGCTGGAAAAGTTCCACACAGATTCCCCCTTAGAGCCTTCAGAAGGAAATACAGCTTGATTTTAGACTGTATGACACATTTCTGACAGCTGACCTTCATAAGTGTAAGATATACATATATATGCATAATACACAGGATTACTTTTATATAATATACTTTTAATATAAAATTTAAAATATTTTAAAATTACATATTATAATATACATATATTTTGTATGTCATTATTATAAATATACATTAAAATATTTTATATATTATCTTGTATGTTATATGTATTTTAAAGTTTGCTATAGCAGCAATAGAAAACAAATGCATAATACATTTGCTACAGAAGGAGAGACTTGATCTTTATTATCCTGGGTGCAATTTCCGGAGGGCAATATAATCTCTATTTTCCAAGCCCGTCATCGCAAACATTCTTTTTTTTTTATTGAATGGTAACTGTGTACATTGATGCACTTTGGGGGTACAGTGTGGTGTTTTCATACACAATCCAAGACACTTCCATCAAACTGGTTAACATAGCCTTCATGTAACTTTCTTAGTTATTAT
>NW_003852404.1:13258563-13275767 GCF_000181295.1 Otolemur garnettii | reverse complement strand
CCCAAGTAGCTGGGACCACAGGCACCCGCCACAATGCCTGGCTATTTTTTGGTTGCAGCTGTCATTGTTGTTTTTGGTGGGCCCAGGCTGGATTTGAACCCGCCACCTTAGGTGTATGTGGCTGGCGCCTTAGCCACTTGAGCCACAGGCACCGAGCCAAGAGGACTTTTCATCCACAAAATTCTACTGGTGGTAAGCAGACTGAAAAGGAATCCATGCTACCTTTCATGAAAAAAGAAGTAAGATTCAGAGGTGGGACCGAGATGTCAAAAAAATTGTTTCCTAGCTGTGCGATGTCATTTACAGAATGTTAAGCACTTGCCTGGCTAAACGTTAGAGTATCGCTGGATAGATGGTTACCTTTCCCTCCCATTTTCTCCCTTCCTTGAGTGGGTTGTCTATGTCAGTTCTATCATGATATTTTAGGGGGCAGATAACTTGTCACTTCAGTTTTACAGGTCAAGAAGAATTGTATTCAAGGTTCCTTAGGTTATACCTAAAGAACTATACTGTAGGAGCCTCCTTCATTACCGGACCTGATTTAGATATAAGGTTCTGGATTTGAGCTGATGCTTTAATGGAATCAAACATTAGGAGGGCCTTGTAAGGAAGTGAGCATATTTTGTTTATTGAAGGGACATAAATCACTGAGGCTGGGAGGCACTATGGTAGCTAGCCTCCAATATGGCCTTAATAAATTCCTGGTCCATGGTATTCACACTGTTAAATAGTCTCCTCTCATATTTTGGAAGGGTTAGTTAATGTGCTAACTAGCATATGGCAGAATATTGCTGTCTTCCCCATTCCCCCCATTCCATTATTGGTTCAGGAAATATAAGCTGTCATTTTTTTTTCCAGCAGTAACATGAAGAGGCCTGTGAGGTGAGAAAGCAACTTAGAAGAGTCAGCCAAAACCTGAGGCACACCAAAAACCAGGTGAATGATCTTAGAAGCAAATTCTATTTTGGGGGGGGATGGGGGCATAGTCTCACTTTGTGGCCCTCGATAGAATGCTGTGGCGTCAAAATCTTGGACCCAAGAGATTCTCTTGCCTCAGCTTCCCAAGTATCTGGAACTAGAGGTACCTACCACAACACTCAGCTATTTTTAGAGACAAGAGTATAGCTCTGACTCAGGCTGGTCTCAAACCTGTGAGCTTAGACAATCCATCTGCCTCGGCCTCCCAGAATGCTAGGATTACAGGTGTGAGTCATTGCCCAGCCCTAGAAGCAAATTCTAAACCTGCATTGTATCTTGAGATCACTGCTACTGAGCAAAGAACTATATCTTTGTTACACACTTTGAGCTAAAACCACCAGATCAGCTGCTGCTAGATTCTTGACTGTCAGAAACTGGGTGAGATAATAAATATTTATCATTTTAGCTACAAAAATTTATAGTAGTTTTGTATGTAGCAATATATGACTTACTCAGTTTTGTCTTTGTTTTTCTACATTAAATGAGTTTGAAAGAACTGTCAACATTTTAAGAGAGATATTCTCTGTATTATAGAAAATGTACAACTTCAAAATGAATTTTTTATAAATGATAATAGAAAACATTATAATAACTGTTAGACCAATAACACTCAGGACAAAAAACCCATTTACACGTACAGCCTGCTTAAAAAAGATATTTATTGGTGGTTCTCAACCTGTAATCCTGGCACTCTGGGAGGGCAAGGCAGATGGGTTGCTTGAGCTCAGGAGTTCGAGACTAGCCTGAGCAAGAGCAAGACCCTGTCTCTAAAAACAAGCTGGAGGTTGTGGCAGGTGAATCCCAGCTACTCTGGGAGCTGAGGCAAGAGAATCGCTTGTACCCAAGAGTTTGAGGTTGCTGTGAGCTATGATGCCATAGCACTCTACTGAGGGTGACAAAGTGAGACTGTCTCAAAAAAATAATAATGACGATGTGTAAAAACCACTCTAAATATCTCTGAATATTTATTTCATTTTACTTTTATCCGTATTCATTTGTGTTTGTGCTACTGATTTTACTCTTTTTTAACTGTGAATTAAAAAGTAAATAAACACAAAATTTCTGAATACATGAAATGTTTCAAATGTGATTTCTTCTGGCCCTTGCTTCAGAGGAAAGTGGTAATTATTCCTGAAATTTCCTAAATATATTTCCTAGTGATATTTTCAAAATTAAAAGGACAGATTAATTTATGTAAAATAAAAAATCACATGAGAAATGAAAATTTTTTTCATTGAAAAATTGAGTCTGGACCATAAAAACAAAACGACTAATTTATTATAATTACAATGACGTTTTAATTGAAAAAACAAAGCAAGAGATATAATTTATAAAAAAAAAATTTTCTCTGTAACAATAATTTATTTTGGCATTTTATTGGTTAAGTATAACTTTCTAAATATGTAATTTTAGAAAGAACTGCAAAATACTCCATTTAAACTGGCTCACACAAAGCTCCTGAGATGGTTCAGTTCCTCTTCTGTTTTTGCTGCAGATGGCAGATTATTTCTCTATGAGATGTCATAGTTTCATTAAGGTTGTTTTTACTGCATCTTAAATTCAGTACAACACAATTCAGTTGTCTCATTTAAGATGGGAAAAGTATGATCTGGAAATATTTAAGTGAGTCGCCAGATCACAAATGTTATTTAGTGTGAGAAGAAAAATTTAACTTGTCATTCCTTAATTTTAAAGTTTTGCTTTCCTAAATTATTCACTAACTGAGACACTTCTTCACTCACATTCATATTTTATTAGACATTTTCCTTTAATAAGTCTTGATTGCTCTAAAAATTGCCATTGCTTTGTAGTTCTTCATATATTAAACAATAATATGGATACTTTTATGTTTAATACATGTAAAAATATACAAATCAGAAAGTAATTCAAAAGAGTGAAATCATTAAAGCTCCATCCTTTGAATTGTTTCCTGTGTTTTTTTTATTGTGAAGTTTCTACACTGGTGAGTCAAATAATGATTAGTTTCTTTATTTATATTTCAATTTCTTTTCTATTTGACAAATGTAAAATATTAATATATGTTCTGGTTTCCTGTGTGTTTTACTTTCTTTTTTGGCATTATTTCTATTTTCATTTTAATAAACTGTTTAGAACAGGTAATTCAATCATAAGATGTAACAGTAGAGTTAAGCTAAAGCATTTTGAGGTTACATTTAACTAGTGATGAGTTTTCTTAAGTAATGAGTTCATTTTGTTTTGAATTTATAAGTTATATGATTTTTTTAAATTTCAGATTACTATGAAGGGACACAAGATTAGTTTACATTGTTTACATTTGTTAGGTAATGTTCAGTTTGTAATTGAGCCTCCCACCCAGGGGATGTACTGTACATCCTTACATTGTGCCCATTGAGAGTTTACCAATCCCTCTCTTCTCTCCCTTTCCCCACTTTATCTCTTCACTGCCCATCACTTAAATTTAATTGTGTTTTTCTCTCGTATGTAGAGGTAGTTATTTATCTATTGGTTTCATATTAGTATGGTATATATTGAATAATAGCTTTTCTATTCTTGTGATACTTCACTAAGAAGAATGTTCTTCATAGGCCAGGCATGGTGGCTTCTAGCAAATGGGAGGCTGAGCAGGTGGGTTGCCTGAGCTCATGGGCTCGAGACCAGCCTGAGTCAGAGTGAGACCTTACCTCTAAAAGTAGACGGAAGGAGGTGGGGGACCTAACCTAATGTGCATAATGCAATGATACATTTCTAAACTATTAAGAATAGAGTATGAATATCTTACCACAACAAATAAGTGAGGAGATAGTTATGTTAATCAGTTAGATGTAAGTATTCCACATTGTATATCAAATCATCACATTGTACCTCATAAATGCATTAATGCACATAGTTATGATTTGATAAATAATTTTAAAAAATAAAATTAACCAGGCATTGTGCTAGGTACCTATAGTCTCAGCTACTTGGAAGGCTGAGGCAAGAGAATCCCATTAGCCCAAGAATTTGAGATTGCTGTGAGCTATGATATTGGCATTCTACCAAAGATCACAAAGTGAGACTCTGTCAAAAAAAAAAAAAAAAAGAATGTTCTTCAACAAAGATGTAAAGTCTCCATCTTCTTATGGATATATAGTATTCCCTGGTCTACACATACTAGAGATTGTTAATCCATTCGTGGGTTGTTTGGCACTTGGGTTAATCCTACATCTTGACAATTATGACTTGAACTACAATAAACATTCTAGTACAAATGTCCTTATGGTAGGTAAAAGGATTTTTTTTTCCTTCTGGACAGATATCTAGTAATGGACAAATGGAAGGCTTACTTTTAGCTCTTTGAGAATTCATATTAAGAACATGATCAACAACCTCAAAGAGATGTAAAATTAAAAGCAATCCAATCCCAAACCTAAAAGTAAAGAAATAACCAAAATTAAATTATAATTAAATGAAATCAAGAACATAAAAGCCATTCAGAAGATCAGCAAAAAACCAAGTTCATTCTTTGAAAAGATAAGATCAATAAAGCCTTTGTAAGATTAACCAGAAACAGAAAAGTGAGATCACTAATAATCTCAATCAGAAATGAAAAAAGGGAAATAGTAGCTACTTCCACTAAGATACAAAAGATCATCACTGATTACTAGAGGAAACTTTATGCACAGAAATTTGAAAACATAAATAAAATGGACCAATACCTGCAATCACAGCACCTCTCCAAAAACAATCAGAAACAATTAGAAAATTTGAACAAATATCCAGCCCTGAAATTGCATCAACAATATAAAATCTTCTGAAAAAGAAAAATACTGTACCATATGGTTTCACACCAGAATTCCAAAAATTATTCAAACTGAAACTTGTACCTGTATTGCAGAATACACTTTAAAACACAGAGGAGGAAAGAACCCTCCACAACACATTCTATGAAGCAAACATCACCCTAATGCATTCTGATAACAAAACCAGGAAAGAACACACACAAAAAAGGAGTTCTAAAGACCAATATAATTAATAAATATCAATGCAAAAATATCCAATAAAATCCTAACAAACAGAATATAGCTGAATATTTAAAAAGTTATACATCATGATCAGGTAAGTTTTATCTCAGGGATGCAAGGTTAGTTCAACATGCATAAATCCATAGATGTAATTCATCACAAAAATAGAAGTAAAAACAAAGCCCATATGATCCTCTCAATAGGCATAGGAAAAACCTTTGACAAAATTCAGCATCCTTGGGTGGTGCCTGCGGCTCAAAGGAGTAGGGCACTGGCCCCATATGCCGGAGGTGGCGGGTTCAAACTCAGCCCTAGCCAAAAACTGCAAAAAAAAAAAAATCATTATCCTTTTTTAAGAAGAACACTTAAGAAAACAGTCATAAATGAGATAGTTCTTAAAATGGTAGAGGCTGGCTACAATAAATCTACTGCCACTATCTTACAGAATGGAGTCAGACTGAAAGCATTTCCACTTAGATTTTTTTTAGCTTATTTTACTAATTCTCCAATTGTATGCTTTTTCTTTCTTTCTCTTTTTTTTCAAAAATTGTGATTTATCATTAATTTCAAAACCTAGCAATAAGACAGAGAGGACCTAATATGGAGCCTATGTGGAATGAGTGAGCACTCCTCTCATCCACCCACTTTGGAGGTCCAATACAGACAAACGTCTTAATAAAGTTGTGCTCTTTCCTGTGTTTCTGACTTTGAGGGTTTTTTTTAATTTGTTTATTTGTTGTTGTTTTTTTTGGTTGTTGTTTGTTTTGTTTTCCCATTATAATGTACTCATACGTAGTTTCTGCCTGCCTGCATATGCAGAGGTTTTAAAGCCTAGGAGTACATTTAAAGCAATATGGCCTGAGAATTGGTAGGTCAACAGTCCAGCTTCTTTGCCCCTTACAAAACAAACCTTTGTTTACTCTAAATAGTAAATTAGTGGTATTGAGTGTCAGTTTCTTATGCAGGCAACTTGCCAATTATGAAACTCTATTTTTATCACTTCCTATATCATCTTCCCACTCCCTGCATACTTTTTGACGTGACCTCCCCAATAAAACTCGTAAACACAAATCTCTGTGACAGGTTCTGCATTTGGAAAATCTCAAACTAGGACAACTAATATGCTTCAAACTTTCAATGATAATGTATAGACAAGAAGACAGCTCTGTCCTCTTGGCTGTGCTTTCAGTGCCAACTTTCTTAATAACATCACCAATTCTGCTGACACTTGTTCTGTAGGAAATATAACTTTAAAGCCGTTGGCTGCACAGAATATGAAAGGAAGGTTAAAGATCAAGGAGACAGAATCATTATGTCGATATGGCAGGGATGTATCATGGGCACCTTCAAATATTTATCCTGAAATGATTTATTTTGAACCATCATATAATTTTGGATTATTCACTCAAATGTGGACATAAAACATTTTTTCACTCAAATGTGGACAATAAACTGCATTTTATCTAAGTGAGATTATAGAAAGGAGCTCAACAGAATTTCAGGATTATTTAGAAGCTGAAGGAGATGTTTTTGCTAACTACAACTGATAGCTCAAAACAGCTCCCTCCCCTGAGGGGTTCTTTAGACTAAAGAATGTTAGACTCTCTGCTTTAGAAATTTGCTCTTCAGTACTAAAGAGTTTATACAGAATACACGTTCTTCCATATCTATAAAATATTGTGATATTTTTAGTGCATGTTTATTACCAACTAAAGGAGGTTTAAGAAATATATTACATTAATATCTCCAACCAAAATAAAATATTGAGTGACTTGTGATCCCAAATTTCTATCCAGTGCAATTTTCACATGCATTACATGTGTTCATTGCTTTGTGGTAAGGTAATTATGCTGCTTAAGTTAGGAATAATGTACTGAAACTAAGTCAACTATTTATAATTATGAATCTTTAATATTCTCCTTTCCATAAGGTTGTTATGAATATACAATATGATTATCATTGTGCTTGTCATACCTATTATTGCCATCATTATCAGCTTAGAGGTTCCAGATTTTTAAATTTCTTGCAAAATTTTGTTTCTTAAAGGCATACTATCTGCAGTATCAGTGCTAGATGCAAATAGTCATTTTATATCATATTCAATATTGAATCTGCACAAATCAATCTGTTCCCAGTATCTTTTCTACAGTAAGCTCCCTTTCCTTGGCTTCTTCCTGGAGGTCTTCACTGTAATGAAAATAATATCCCATTTTTAATGTTGTAAAGGAAGTGATTTATCATATAGTTCAAAACATTTATCTTTGAAAAATGAAATACTTTAAATGTAAAAAAATATTAATTTTGGTTTAATAATATAATTTCTAGCATTCAGCTTTAAAAAAAATCAGTAAAAGCTAGCCAGGCACAGTGGCTCACACCTATAAACCTAGCACTCTGGGAGTCCAAGGCAGGTGGATTGCCTGAGCGCACAGGTTCCAGACGAGCCTGAGCCAGAGTGACACCCCATCTCTAAAAATAGTCAAGAGTTGTGGTGGCTCCTTTAGTCCCAGCTAATTGGAAGGCTGAGGCGAGAGAATCTCTTCAGTCCAAGAGTTTGATGTTGCTGTAAGCTATGATGCTATGGCACTCTACCAAGGGGTCACAAAATGAAACTCTGAATAAAAAAAAGAAAAATCAATAAAATATCTTTAATCTTGAAAAAAATATTATTTATCACATCATTAAATATTGAAATCAGTTTGATCTTGAAAACAGTTTGATTTATTTTGCATTCTTACATATGAATTAGTTTTCAAGTATCAAATGATTTGAAAATATCAGTATAATGTGGCATATTAGATTATTTATGTTGAAAAATATTTAAAACACTAACTATATACTTACCAGATTTTTTCTAAATGTGTGGGTCATTAATGACATATTCAGATAATTTTATTGTGAATGATCTGTTAAAGTGGGTTTTTTTTGAAAAATGTACTAACTTTGAGATAAATAGGTATTGTTATCTTTAAGAGTAGTCATGGATGCAATCATGAATTAACTTGTCAGTTGTTTTAGGAAGGAACAGCAAAAATAAAAAAGAAACAATGATTTAAAGAATGCTGGTATTAATTTTTAATTTTCCATCAGTAGGAAAAGAAAACCTCCCAAGTGGAATCCAGTGTAGTACATGACCAGAGGGAGATATTGTTTAATAAGATCATGGATTTCTGTTATTTTTGAGAAATATTAAAATGTATAGTATATTTTAGAAGAATTATTAGCACAGATCCTTAAAATAATAAAATGTTCTTATAATTAAAGAAGGAATTGCTAAACATCTGAGATAGTCAATGATTCATAATAACTTTCTTGTACAGTGACCTCAAAGCATTTGATCAAGGAATGTACTATGTTTTGGAAAGCTTAATTTATCAATGCATAAAGTATTAGAACTTAAGCTTTTAGTATTAGAACTTAAGCTTTTAATGCCCAAAGTATTAGAACTATACTCATCAACACAGGTGAAAGGTGATGGATTTCAGAAAACTAAATATAGCGGTGAAGTCAGCTGACTGAAATTATCCACTTTGTAAAAATCATGGATGATTCATAGTCAATTAAATTTTTCAAACTAAATTACATAATCCAAAGTTAGATGATGAGGAGTAAAATGATAATCATAAACTCTTAGATTTTTACTAGAACTATCTTTGATGAATAAATAAAAAAAAATACACTAGGAACTAGGTCAGGTGTGTTCTTGCTTGAAGACCTACTCATAATGTGATGAAGGGCATAGCCTAAGCTTTTATCCATTGTCTACATTTTATTAATAAGCAAAGTAAGAAAGCCTGAAGAATTGGCAGTTATAGGGTCCCCTGTTATTATTTGATTTCACTCATGTATTTCCATCCTGAACGAGTGGCAGGAACATGGTGGATAATGGACTGTTTAATCTTTCAGGTGTGTGGGGAAAATAACTGAAGCAAAAAATGAATTTTTATATAATTCTATTTCCTTGCTTGCTTAAGACTATGAGGGAAAGGGAAAATGTGTATATGGCTATCCTCTGCCAGATGAAAAAGATCCCCCAATGATAAATGAGAAATTTCATGTCATACGAGAAATAGAATTAGAGAATGTGGGGAATGAAGGTTGCTCTGCCAAAGAATGATATTCACTCTCCACGATCAGTTTCTTGAACGGATATGACCTGATCATTAAAACTTTATGTGAAACCAATTTATAACCACTCACACTTGCATATGAAAAATGAAACACAACTATAGCCTAGGATGAAGGAGGGGAGGAGAGGGAGCAGGGAAGGAGTAGTGGGTTGATAGAGGGAGGGTTAGTAGCGGGACCAAACCTATGGAGCATATTGCAAGTACAAGTTGGATCTATCAGATGTAGAACACAAAAGTCTTAATGCTGTAATTGGGTAAATGAAGTGACGGGTATGTTGATTAGTAGGATGTAAGCACTCCAATTTGTACAAATAATCAATACATTGAATCCCGTAATGGCATAAATGTATTCATGATCTATGTATAAATGACTTAAAAGGAAAAAACTTTAAAATCTAACATGTTGGTCTTCTTCCATGAATTTCTCACAATGGGAGTATTAATTGGTAAGGAGAAATTTCCATTCTCTTCTAATGATCTTGGTTCTTATGTGTGCTGACGTCTCATGAGGAAGAGGGTAGTTGCATAATAATAAAAAAAGCTTATTATTTCTTTGGAAAAAAATAGAAAGGGGGAAAATATTCTTGAGTAGTACATTCTGGATTTTAGAAAATTTATAATTTTTAAAGTAATTTATATCTCAAAGATTTTTAAGGGACTTGCTATTATTCCTCTCTACCAGAAAATGAACTAATCACAGAAGAATGAAGAAAAAAGGTCACAGATGCAATAACAGTTTGTAAATGGAGAGGACAGCGTGGAGCATTTTAAACTGGCATTTGAATCTAACTAACTCGAAAAATCTTGTATTTTCAATGACATAGTGACTGAAGCTATAAAGGGTAACAAATAATGAAGGCACTGCTGGCCTGAATAGAATGGTCCTCTTCACAGAGCGGTGCTACAGAAGATTTTAAAGAGAAGATGAATTGTTTTTCTTCTTGTAATTGTATAAAACTTAAATTAAACAGATAAGAAAAGCCTCATTTATAAAAGCATAGTAAAAGATAAAACGCTTTGAGTTATATATAAAAAAAAAAGAAAAACATTTGCAAAATTCTGTTTCAGGAAAAGTTTGAAATTCTAAAAAACATCAGAATAGATTTGATTAAATGGATAAGCAATAATAAATAATGATGCATTAAAATTATGTCAGAGCTCTCTCAGTTTTTGTATATTTCATGTGCTCCTAATAAAAATACTGTCAAGCTCCTTTTTCTGAAACCAGAAAAGTTAATATTGAGGAAGCTTTAAGGCATAATACAATTAAAGACTAGCTAGACTACTCCTAACAATGAACAAGTAGGAGGAGGGAAGGGGTGCTATTATAAACATTTTTTTAAAAGTGTTACCTGACATATAAATTGATAGTTGATTTAGTGAGATAAAATAGAAAGATTAGAAATAAGCGCTACCAAGTATGAAAATGCAGTGTGTAAAAAGATAGCAAATCAAATCCAAGAAGAAAACTTGCTATTTTGATAAATGACATTGGAACAAAAGATCAGATATTTGGAGTACAATACATTTATACTCATACCACATACCCAAACAAGAATAAACTTCAAAAAGATCAGCCGTATAAACACAAAGGTAAAATGATAAAGTACTAAAAAATGAGTCAATTGCTTCATACTCTAGGTGTAAATAAAACTTTGTACTATGCCTCAGAAACTAGATGCACAAACGTTAAATTAGATTAATTCAATTATATTACCAGAAATCTTCAACATTTTCATGACAAAATTATAAATAAGATCAGGAGAAAATCCACCATATGGAAAAAAATATACATTACATATATCATGTTGCTAAATAAAATTTAAGTTATCTTATGGTTTCTATAATTCTTTCCACAAAAGGTTGTTAATCTGCATATATTAAGCCATTATTACCTCACTAGGATGAATTCCCCTTCATCCTGATGAAGAAGGGAAAGGAAGGGAAGGGAAGGGAAAGGAAGGATTTCTAGTATTTTGTTGAGGATTTTTACATCTATGTTCAAGGTAAATATCAGCGCCTATAGTTTTGTTGTCATTGTTACTATGGTTGTGTTCTTGTTTTGCTCTGGTATCAGGGTAATTGAAGTCTTGTAGAATGAGTCTGGAATTATTTCTTCCCTTTCAATTTTTTGGAATACTTTAAGTACTGGTATTAGTTCTCCACATGTTTGGTATAATGCACCAGTGAACCCCTCAGGTACTGGGCATCTTTTTGGTGGGAGACTTTCTTACTATTGACTCAAATTCCCTACTTTGTTTGTTTGCTTGTTTTGTTTTTTCGGAGACAGTTTCACTTTGTTGCCCTCTGTAGAGGGCCAGTGTCACAGCTCACAGCAACCTCCAGCTCTTGGGCTTAGGTGATTCTTTTGCCTTAGCCTCTCAAGTAGCTGGGACGACAGGCACTCAGAACAATGTCCAGCTATTTTTTTGTTGGAGTTTGGCTGAGGTGGGGTTCGAACCTGCCACCGTCACTGTATGGGGCCAACGTCCTACTCACTGAGCCACATGCGCCACCCAAATTCCCTTTATGTTTTTGGTGTGTTCAGAGTTCCTGTGTCTTCATAGTTCACTCTTGATAGTCATCTATATCCTGGAATTTATGCATATATTCTGGATTATTCAATTTATCTGGATATATTTGTTCATCAGAGTCTTTTGTAATCCTTTATATTTCTGTGATACCAATTGTGATATCTTCTTTTTATCTCCATCTTATTTGTTTCCTCTTTTTATTAGTCTAGCTAAAGTGTTGTCAGTTTTATCTTTTAGAAATGCTCTTTGTTTAATTGACATTTTGTGTTGCTTCCTAATCTATTTTTTTCTTTTCTGATCTTTATTATTTCCATTGATCTATTAATTTCGCATGTGATTTGTAAGTTTCTTAGGGATAACAGTTTCTTTAATCAGATATCTATTTTTTATGTAGGTGTTTATTGCTATAAATTTCTCTCTTAGGACCACTATTGCCTTTTTATTTGGTAAGTTGTGTTTCTGTTTTCAATTGTTTCCAGGATTTTGTTAAATTTTTTTCTATCAAATTCTTTAAAGATCTATTGGCTATTCAACAACAATCCATTTAACTTCCATATACTTGTAAAGTTTCTGAAGTTCCTCCTGTTACTGATTTGTAGTTTTATATCAGTGTGGTCAGAAAAGATATTTGATATGATTTCAGTCTTCATCAATTTGTTAAAACTAGTTTTGTGATCTAATAGTGATCTCTACTGGGAAACAGTCCATGTACAGTTGAGAATCCTTTACTTTTATACCAAAAATCACTGTTCCCCCCCAAATTTACTAACTTTGTGTAAATTTGAAATCCTTTCTTCCTCTCTCTCCATATATATATAAAAAACATAAAATATAATATATATCATACATACTATTTCATATAAACTCTCTATAAATATGTATTATATAATTTTATATGTTATAATCTTATATATCAAAATTATAAAATAGTATATCTTATATTAAAGTATTATATTAATATATTACATTTATATATCTATAAAATGTTATATGTTATATTATTGATATATCATCTGTTAACTACATATTATTAATAATAATTAATATATGTTATAGATTATATTATTTTCTCTATAATATTATATTATATATTTATAGAGAGTTTATATTAAATCTTATACTTTGTGTAATCTATATTTGCCTGAATAGGTCTGAAAGTTCAGGGAATAGGTTTTAAGATGTCAAGGGGCTTTTTTCTTTGGTATGTAATTAATTTCAGGGAGCTGTGAAATCACAATCTTGGTAGTTGTTTTATAAAACATTGACATTGCAGGGCAGCACCTGTGGCTCAAGGTGCCAGCCCCATATACCAGAGGTGGCAGGTTCAAACCAAGCCCCAGCAAAAACTGCAAAAAAAAAAAAAAAAAAATTGACATTGAAGAAAAATTTCCTTTGGCTGAGGCCTCAGTCTTGTCTGCCAGTTTACTATAAGCTCCTAATTGAGGGCCTAAGGAGAATTGTTTCTACTTTTCTGTCTTTTGATTAACACAATATTTTATGTTTTTTCTCTGAGAATATTAAAATTTGTATGTCTAGACACCGTATACTGTGATTTCTCCCAGGAAAGAATTCTTAGGACAGAAGAAATGATCATCTGAGTAAGGTATTCTTATAGCAAAAATTTAAAAGAACTTTGAAACTGCAGTTGGTCATACTATAAGAAAAAGTGTCTTAAAGGAAAGAACCTGCCCTCAAGTTGAGTCAGGAATAATATGGTAGCAATACCAAAGACTCCAGAAGCATAAACATGTCTGCCAATCTATTCCAGTTCTACAATGTCTCATCTATTTACCTAAAAATCATTGTTTAATATTTGCAAATCAGGCTTGGCACCCGTAACACAGTGGTTAAGGTGCCAGTCACATAACCGAGGGGTCAAACCCAGTCCAGGTCAGGGAACCCGAGTCAGCTAAACAACTGCAACTAAAAAAACAGCCAGGCATTGTGGCAGGTGCCTGTAGTCCCAGCTACTTGGGAGGCAAGAGAATCGCTTAAGACCAAAAGTTTGAGGTTGCTGCAAGCTGTGATGCCAGAACACTCTACCAAGGGCGACATACTGAGACTCTATTTTTTTGGGGGGGGATTGAAAATCAACTGTTTTTCTTCTCTTTACAAACTCCTTTTTTGTTACTATTTTTATTCTACATGTTATTTCTTTCTATATATTCTCCTTATAGCTTTGAACAATACCAAAGACCTAAGTGCTCTGACTTTATATCTCAAAATGTTATATTTTTAAAATACCACATTTTCCAATACATAACTTGATATGATGCTCCATATCAAATATATAAATGAATTTAACTCTGATCAACCAGTTGAAAAATCTAATAAAATTTTCTTTTGTTTTTTCTATCTAATCTAACGTGTTTATGTTAGCTATTTTATTTTCCTGTTGCAAGAGCCTTCTCAGTAAAATGTAGCATTATATTATAAAGTGAGATTGCAGATTTAATGCTGAATTGGCCAGTTACAATTTTGCAGATTATAACCCCAGTTTAAAAATGTTAAATATTATATGCCATTGTAAACATATTAATTCTGTATTTACTTAATGTATATGCTTTAAGTCATATTTTAGTATACAGGATACTAAAAGAAATCTGTCTTTCTTGCTCAACAAGTTTCCTTCTAAAAATATTTCCCAATGAGACTTGTCTAAGAAATGTTCTATTTATCATATTGCATCTTTGAAGCTTCAGCCTTAAAAGCTTAAAAAAATATGTAGAGAGCAATAAAATCTTGAAAATTAAAGAAGAAGTTTAATCCAAAAAATCAAATTTAGTCATACTATAAAAGTCAGGGAGGAAGGAGGAGAAAAGAAAGCTACATAGGTTGGAGTTGGGAGAGTTTGTGGGGTTAGAAAGAAAAAAGTGGTGCACAACTGAGTTGTTTGCCAGCATACTAGTGGGACTTGAGCCCATACTGTAGTGGGATTTTTTTTCATGACACTAGAGAAATATGAGCAGGGAACTAGAGAAGATGTGAAAAGAGTACGATGAGAATAATATTTCTGCCATTATTAAACTGATAGGTGCTCATTTTTCTGTTTAAATCAAGTTCAGTCACATGGCCTTCACCTCAATTACTTCCCCAGGATGATAGGAGAAAAGAACCTAAGATTTATACATCTCTAAATTTAGGAACTACTGGGAAGATAAAGGATTTGTTAAATTTAGTTTGTCAAATATTAAACCTAGGAGACTGACTAAAATTGGCATTATCTCAAGGTCTAAAGGACTTTCCACTTTTACGTGGGAATTTCTGCTATGAATCAATCTAACATCCTTTTTGAATGTTTTCACAAATGTAGTATCATTGAATGTTGAAAAAGAAAAAGAAAAAATTCTACCTGACGCATTTGGTTCTGGGACATTATGAAAAGAAGAAAGCAGTGTGACCATAAGTAAAATGTCAAGCCAATATGTCTGTGGCACTGCATCTTCTCATCAGGAGGGGTATTGATTAATTAAATAGTTTAATAGGAGGCAAGATTTTTTTTAAATGGTGAGAAATTCTTGAAGATAAAAAATAGACTTTTGTGTAAATTGCCGTTAAGAATATACATCAAATGTACATTTATTTATTTATCTAAATGTATTTATTTATCTAAATCATTTGATTTGGTTCTTACTGAGCCATCCCATCTGAGTTCTTACATCATGGCCTAATTTGGGAAATTACTGTTAATATCTCTGCAAATATTCCTCCCTCTGTTTTTAAAGGTCAATTATTACAAATACATAGGAACCTATACACATTATACTTAATTCTATGACATTAATTACAGAGACAAAATGTTAAGTTTCCAGAGAGATAAACATTGTTATCTACAAAAGAAGTGTGAAAAATAATGGATATTGTTGAATACAGAAACAAAGTAATGTTCTAAACATATTGCAGAAAATAAATTTATAATTGCATATGTAATAAATCTACCAACTTAATAAGACAGGGGATACTTAGAAAATTTACATAGCTTTTTTTGAACCAATAGACTACTATTGACTGGAAGTCTTTTGATAATATAAATAGTCAATTCATATAATTCATACATATTTGGTATGTTATATGTATGATATACTGTATTCTTGTGTACAGAATCTTAAGAAAAATGTTACTAAGAAAATTATGAGGAAAAGAAAATATGTTAATTATTTATACAGCAGAATTTGGTCATCATGAAGGTCTTCATCTGCACTTTGCGTAAGCTGAGGAGGAAGAGGAGGGGTTGATCTTATCTCAGAGATAGCAAAGGTGGAAAGAAATCCTTGTTTAAGTGGACAGCAGTTTAAACCTGCAATGTTTGAGTAGAAGCTGTATATAAATTTTGAATGGAATTTTTAAACTCTGAACACATACAAGAAATGTTTAATTTTTTTTTGAAACAGTCTCACTTTGTTGCCCTCGGTTGAGTACAATGACGTCATAGCTCACAGCAATTTCCAACTCCTGGGCCTAAGCGATTTTCTTGCCTCAGCCTCCAAAGTAGCTGGGACTACAGGCACCCACAACACCTGGTTATATTTAGAGATGAGGTCTCTCTGTTGCTCAGGCTGGTCTCCAACCCAGGAGCTCAGGCAATCCACCCACCTCAGCCTCCCAGAGTGCTAGGTTTACAGGAGTGAGCCACTGCGTGTGGCCAAGAGATTATGTACAATCTGTATCACAGTAAATCCATTAGCCTCTCTCTGCCTAAGTCTCTGTTTCCTTGTTCCCCTTTTATTTCCTCTTTTTCTAATTTTCCCTCTCCTCTAATGTCCCCCCTTCCCTCTCCATCTTGTCTCTCCATTATATGCATAGTTAGATGTACACTCCTTGATAACCTGAATTTTTCAGCATATCAGACACTTTTCTAAAGATATTAGCGATTCCTAATATTTTTTTTCCGAGGATCTTGTTGCTTATTGTATGCCTGAATTATACATCTTTAATTTGATCATCATAATTTAGCATTTTTATGTTTTCATTGTTGAACTTCGTTCATAATAAACCTTTCATTCTAATAATAATGAGAAATACCCTTTAGTATTTTTTATCATTACTTATCTAATGTAGATAAAAATTCCATCTCTTCCCAATTTTATTTGTAATTCTCCACTTATTCATTTCGATGCTTCTTATGTCTAAAATCCCTTTTCAAATTGTTGCATATTTTTTTCATATTTTATGTTAAAAATTACATTTGATATGGGAATATTCTTTAGATATTTAGTCAGTAATAAAGCTGTTAATAGTTACAAATCTTGTCCTGAATTATAATTCAAAGTAATAATTTGTGAAATTCTTTTTTGTTTTGCATAGTTTTCAAAATTGTATAATTTTGAAAATATCATAATGTCAATACAAAGTAAGTATCTAAAAATGAATGTGCACTTTGTTAACTTTGCCTTCTACTCGTTGGATACATCTAAAATTTTACGCTTTAGTCAACAGCAAATTATTAAATATGTAATATTTAAAAATCATTTCCTTTATAAACTAATGTAATATCTAATCCAAGATGCTTAAAGTCTTCATTAAAATAGTTACCAGAGATAAAATACTCATGACAAGGCACGTGTGCTGGAGTTTGTCAC
>NW_003852404.1:13255707-13258237 GCF_000181295.1 Otolemur garnettii | reverse complement strand
TGCCACTTCCCTCTCTCCTGGGAGCCCTTCCCTGCCCACCATATTGGGGGACCTCAGCCAAGATGGTCATGCAACTAGTCAGCACTGCAGGAGCTTCTGAGGCCTGTGGGCAGTGAGGTAGGTTCCTGCGGCCTGTATAAGGCTCTCTGTCTCCTCTATGTGGCTATGCCTCAGTCTTGCCCTGCCTGGCCACAGCCCACCTCACCAGCCCCACTACTGCCCTTTCTCCTGATAGTATAGTCAGTAGTGGGTGGTCTGACTCACTCCTGCTAGATCCCAGCTCCTCCTCCCAGAATGGAATGCTGAGTGCCTCATGGGCTAGACGTGAGGGCATGGTGGTCATGGGAGGCCCACTGTGTTCCCCCACTCCCAAGCTATACTACCCATATATGATATCCATTCTTATTTTACCTTAAATTTTGGGCAAAAAAGTACACGTTATACATAATGAAATATAATATATGTGAATGAATGATAGAAAATACAAGTATATGCTTGTCCTGAATACACTAATCAATAATCTTTCAATTAATTTTTCTCATTCTATCAGTTTTAGAAATATTTTATTTATAAATAACTTTAATATACTTTTTGAAGACTATTTTTCTACTTGTCCCAATTGTTTCATTTTTATGTACTTATTTAGTATTATGACATTATCATAAGTCACTGCAACCTCAAACTCCTGGGCTGACATGATCCTTCTGCTGCAGCCTCCCAACTAGGTGGGATTATAGGTAATGCCACCAGGTCAGGGTCATTTATTTAGTTATTTATTTTTTTATAGAAACAGTGTGTCACTTTTGCTCAGGCTAGTCTTGAACTTTTGTCCTCAAGCAATCCTCCCATCTTGGCCTCTCAAAGTGCTAGAATTACAGAGGCGAGCCACTGCACCTAGACATTGTCTGAACTCTTGAAGAGTATTTTTAAGTATTTGTATAAAACTTTTTCTCTGTGTTTATAAAATAGATTTTATCATAATATTGATACATTGATATGCCATTCCTTACTTTTATATAATGAAATTATAATTTTGATAAATTGCCAAACATACATTTATATTCATATATATGTTACTCAGTTTTGAGCCATTATTTTACTTCCATGAAACATGGTTGGTAGTGTCCTTTCTGATTCACCAGACTACATTTCAACCTTCTCAGCTTCTCGTTGCTGGGAGGGCTTCATTTGTTTTCATCTTCATGGATTTTATGTTTCTTAATTTTTATATGTCTCAAAACTTTTGTAGCAACCCACGTATACTCTGTTCATACTTACATGTTGTACTCTCCCTTGTATAAACCTTTTTCAATATTAATTTTCTTGTTAAAGTTCTTTGGGAGGAGAATATTTTAATCTTATGAAATTAATATTTTACATAAAGGTATCCTTCTGCTATAGCCATATTTCAGATTATACGACCCCATCTTTGATGCGACTTCAAAGAAGAGATCAAGCTGTGACAAAGATAAAATTTTTGAAAATGCTTCATTAATTTGCCCCTTTGAGGTCATTTATATTTCCAGTTTATACAATGAGGTTATCTTTTAAGTACAAAATCTGATGACGCCTCCTGCAAGCTTAACCTAATTAGAATCTGAAAGACAGTTGCTTTAAAATACCACTCGTGCCTTTAACCTTGACCCAGGATAGTGGCTTAATATTTTTAAGGCAGCCTGTTAGAGCCCATACATAGTGTTAGCACTATGTTGTCACAGGGCATTTTATATTGCTTTAGTGATATGGAGAATACATCAGCACAAATCTTAAGTAAAAAGCAAAACAAATTAGGTAGTAAATTTCTTACGTTATGAATTATGTCATGAAACATATCTCTTACAAATAAATGCCAACCATCTGTAATATGTGGATAATTATATTAGTTACTTAGAGACTAATCATGAGATTAATGAACAAATACCTACAAAGTATATCGAATAATAAGAATGTCACCAAAGTGACCTACTTGTATCAATATTAATATTTGTCAATTAATTATAGTTACAGAATAATTGTTATCAAGTTTCTCTCCTATCATAGGTACTAATATAGCTATTTTATGTGATATATTAATTTATAGTGAACCTGTAGAAGAGGTATTGTTCCTATTTTACAAATCAATAAACATCATCAGGGACTTACTCTGGTAAACAAATCGTGGAAGGCAATATTGATGCTGCTCATCTGTACTGGAATACTGCTTTTAATACTCTTGGACTGTTTTCCCCAGTATCCCAGTATTCTTGGAATACTGTTTTTCCCCAGTATTGAAAGTTCCTTACCTTAAAGTCTTATGAAAAAAAATCACAAAACTGAATTGATAAAAATTGATCTCAAAGGCATAAAATTGGAGCCATGATTACAACCTTGAGTTTATATTGTCAAATTGTTATAGAACCATTCATACACAATGGCTTCCAAACTAAAATATCAGAATTCAATGGACTATAATAACAATACTTATTAAGCTAATTTTAAGCTAATTTTACTCCTATTTACCAATTATATATGATATATATCATATCCACTA
>NW_003852404.1:13243083-13255137 GCF_000181295.1 Otolemur garnettii | reverse complement strand
GTTCATAAGTTTCTCATATTTAAAATATAGAATAACTTATAGAACAAATGTCGGCATGTTTAAGTGTGATACATATTGTTTGAATAGATGCATCAGGTTAATATTTCAATAGTTACTGAGCTCAGCATTAAACTGCTTGATTCTCTCTAGAAAATTGGGTTTTTACATGGCATATAAAATACTTGCATTGCAAGCAATTAATTCACCATTAGCCTTTTTTTCATAGTGTTGATTATAAGTAAAATAACCAAAAAGAAACACAACAGGGTTTTTGATAAGCCACCTTGGTAAGAGGTGTCCCTGACACACAAAACTTTATTTGTTGACAAGAATATGTGTTGTGTAGGGAAATTGTGGTGAAGGGAAATTGTGGTGATGTTGAGGGTGGAGAATGATTTAGGTGTGATCCAATAAGACCTATCAGTAGTGCATTTTCTGTCACTTACAACCAATTAAATCGGAAATATTTTGATATTGATATCAGATGATGTGGAAAAATGAGGATGGGGAATAGATAGCACTTTCAAAAGTGATCATAAAAATGAATAAAGGGAATAAATGATTGTGTGCTAAATATTTTATAAACAGCTAGTAATTTAAAAAAGTAGAAATTTTCATAAATCTGTCTCCTCCAATAGAAATTTTTGTTTCTTCCAACTCTAGGATCTCTTCCCTATGTAAGAAATATTCTGTGCTGATATGAATATGCTTTCATTTGATATTATGTCTTGTACATTCAAGGCCTCTCAACAGTGTGTTGGTGTGTTTTCATGCATGTGTAATCTGATGCTGTGTTTCCACAGTTGCCTTGAACTTCTAAAAGCACTGTCACTCCCATTGCTATGTTTGTGGAGTCATTCTTTTCCAATGATAAAGTCCCTGAGTATATACTTACACTGAGAGCACCCCAGAATAATCGTGTTTTCTGTTTACCATAAAATGTGATTGCATTGTTCTCTATATTTACTGTTCTTATTTCTTCTCTCTATTGGCTGGTTATCTCCATATGTTTGTTGAATAGTTGGACTGCAGCAAATGAATTCAAGGCAAGCGATTTTGTAATTGATGGACATTGACATGAGTCTTCTTACATTCATATCAATCAAATAAATCCTGTAGTATTCATTAATCACAACTTCGTGCTCATTGTGGTGGATTCTGGCCACAAATTATTTTATAGTTATCATTGAGAGGTGAGGTTTAAATCTCTTACCTATTATTTTATGCTGTCCTAGTGCTTTGCTTAAGCAGTCATATATGATTGTAGGGAATTCCAGGACTTTTAAGGCTAGGTCACATTAAGAATTGAAGCTACCATCTGAGTCTGTAGAAAACTCCCTTCTGCAATTGTGAGAAACCATGTAAATTCAAGTAACTTGATGGTGACACTACATGGTAAATTCCTAGGATAACATGGTTAAGAAAACATAGCAAAGTCCAAACTTCTAGCCAAACTTGTCAAAGTACCTGATAGGTAAGTGATATTGTTTTAGAACATACAATCTTTAGCTAAAGAATCACCCTGGCTATTCCTATCTGAATCCTTTACCCACAAATATAATATATAATAAAATGTTTTTGTTTTGTGATAGTTGTTTATATAACAGTAAGTAATAGCAATAGATGATCTTAATGCCCATTCTATACTTGCTGAAAGCGAACTCTTTATTAATACTTAAATCCTTATACTCTCTCAAATATCATTACATTGATCTTTTTATTGACTTTATCAGTTAAAATTGAAATATTTGACTTATTTGTCTTGTTTCTTGTACCCTATATCTTTCCTCCAGAGCTAATCCCCTTCTATCACAGAACTGGTGCAGGTCATTTTTATGCTGAACCAACCTCATATATTTATGCATTGCCGAAATTATACTAAATTTTATAATTTCATTTTGCTTTATGGAAAGTCATTTTTCATGACAAGCATGAGTAATAATTAATGGAGGAAATTTTGTACTTTTTGGAGGCCATATTCTATTTATATACATCTAATAATTATCTTCTCCAGAAACTTATTGGATACTATTGAAATAATACCATGAGAGTTCTGTTTTGCTGCTTCAGAGCTCCAAAACTGACTTTATTTTCACCTTTTAAAATTCATATATATATAAACAAAATTTATTATTTTTTTATTTTTGCAGTTTTTAGCCGGGGCTAGGTTTGAACTCAACACCTCCAGCATATGCCACCAGTGCTCTACTCCTTTGAGCCACAGTGCCGCCCAAGATATACTGTATATATATTTATATATACACAGAGAGATAGACAGATATACATGTGTCCAATGCACACATAATTCTCAAGTATACTTGAATTCCAAACTGTATGATTAAAACTTACTGAAGTATACAAGCAATGCTTCCCAATCAAAATAAATGGTACTTGTATATTAACAGAATAAAGAGAAACAAAGAGATAGGACTGGTTAAAGCTTGTGTATATAGTTGGCACTAAAATGGAAACAGAAACATAACTATGAATTTGTTAATGTAAGATCACTGTAGATAAAAAGAAATATAAAAATTGTGTAATTTGCCAGGCATGGTGGCTCACACCTGTAATCCCAGCACTCTGGGAAGCCAAGGTAGGTAGATTGCTTGAGCTCAGAAGTTTGAGACCAGCCTGAACAAGACTGAGATCTCATCTCTATTAAAAATAGAAAAACTAGCCAGAAGTGGTGGCAGGCACTAGTAATCTCAGCTACTTGGCAGGCTGAGACAAGAGGATCACTTGAGCCCCCGAGTTTGAAGCTTCTGTGAGCTATCATAACACAGTATTCTACCCAGGGCAACAGAATGAGAGTCTGTATCAAAACGAAAAAAGCAAAATCCCTAAGTTGTGTAACCTATCAAGAGTCACACTGAAAGACACATACTCAAATTTCCTAATACAACTGGCAAGTTTTAGGGGTTAGATCTTCCTCGAGAGATATTTTCCTAAAAGCATTTTAAATAGTGTTTCACAGAGCATTAAATGGAGAACAAAGTGAAGACGGCTGAAGATGTGGAGCTGTAAAGATAAGAGCAGATGCTGAAGAAGCAGATGAAATTCACTAGAATTCTAGCTGTGACCAAAATTGATGCATAATATAATATAAAATAATATAATGCATAATTTCTTACCTTCCTACATATATCTTCTTTCTTCTCTGGGCATGTAATTTTTTTTTGAGACAGAGCCTCAAGCTATGCCCCTGGGTAGAGTGCCGTGGCATCACAGCTCACAGCAACCTCCAACCCCTGGGCTCAAGTGAATCTCCTGCCTCAGCCTCCCAAGTAGCTGGGACCACAGGCGCCCACCACAACGTCTGGCTATTTTTTGGTTGCAGCCATCATTGTTATTTGGCGGGCCCTGGCTGGATTTGAACCCACCTCCTTAGGTGTATGTGGCTGGTGCCTTAGCCACTTTAGCCACAGGCGCTGAGCCAGGGCATGTAATTTTTAAATCAGGCTTATTTAGTAATTATAAAAATTCAATATTTGTAAAATTGTCTTCTTGGTAGTTATTAATAAAGTTTGAATTGGTTAATAATTTCTACCATGTGCCTGGCATGTGAAACAGGCAAGAGAGAACCATAAAGGCACAATGCCTATTCCCACACTGTCTAATCCAGGTTTATTTACTTATCATAAAACTTATTGTTAGCTCATTCCCAGTTTTGAGTCTTCAAAAGCATTTTATCACAATCAAATGAGTTGTGCAATTAAATCTCATTTACCCCTAAAAAACAAGTTGTAAGTCAGTCAATACCTTCTGCATTTTTCTTTTTTTTACAGGGTGGATACAGAGTATTTTCACAAAAGTCATCCAGAGTCAAACTAATTTTTGAAAATCCAGGATGTTCATGAGGTATTTTGCATCTATTCTTATTGAAATTTCAAAATAGGCTTTCATGACAAAGGATATTTTTTCGTTTCTAAAGATTTTTCTTGCCAGATTTGATTTAGCATATGTGACTCCATTTTATGGCATCTCAATGTGGAGTCGAAATCACTTGCAAAGTCATATGTAACTTATCCTAACTAATTCTTCCATCCATCATCATTTTAAGTCTCCCTTGAGTAAACTACATTTATAGCAAATTGTACAATATGGTTTGGGGAATATGTCGTATTGTCTAGAGGAGGCTAAAACCCAGGCTGCAAGCTCCTTTCAATTAGGATTTGGTGTAGGATTTGAATTATAGTAAAACTCGTAAAGTAGAATCTGCAGTTGACTTGAGATAAGAAGAAGAATTACTGGTTCAGCAGTTTGCCTGATAGCCTGAGTCTTGCATAGTTTCATACAAAAATATAAAATTCACCTGAATTTCTGATATTCTAACTTTATTTTGGTTTATAGGGTTTTATCTAGAGTGAGAGTAGAAAAAACTCTGAAACTAGAATTAATCTTTTGATAAATGAGTTCAGCAAAATGCCTCATATGGATTTGAAATTATTTATTTTTGTACCATGTACCAGAGTTAATGTGGAATTGTTACTTTTATTCATTCCTGGTATAAATTATAGACACTGGATATGTAAGAAGCTGCTTTTATATTCGGTGAACAAGTCAGATTTCCTTTTCAGGTTAAGATAAAATAACAGTGAGAAAATTTTTAGCACCAATAACTATCAAAAGAACTGGGTGAGGCTTGGCACCCTTGTCTCAGTGAGTAGGTCGCCTGCCACATACATTGAGGCTTGCAGTTCAAGCCCAGCCCAAGCCTGCTAAACAACAATGACAACTGCAACCAAAAAATAGGTGGGTGTTGTAGTGGGCACCTGCAGTTCCAGCCATTTGGGAGGCTAAGGTAAGAGAATATAGCTTAAGCCCAAGAGTTTGAGGTTGCTGTGAGCTGTGACGCCATAGCATTCTACCGAAGGCAACATAGTGAAACTGGGTGAATAACAAAAAATATTGTGTGTATTAAAATAATAAAGAGCTTTATAAGGATCAAGGCCTAGAGATATTGAGAACAGAAGAGGTACTTTTAAGCTAAAATAAGTATTTTTCACCATTGGTCTTCGTAAGTTTGTGCTGGCAAGGCGCTGAAATATACACTTAGTCTCAATAGAGGGCATTATTGAGGGAGAGAAAAACTTTTTGCAGTCTCATTAAACTTGAGTGGCAAAACTCGACTTTTCATATGTCTAAGTACTTGGCCAAGCCCTCTCCCCTGCACTCACCTCAAGGATTTGTCCTAACTAATAAAACTGTGCAGAGCAGAAATCTAAAAGTGTAAGCACTAATATAAGTAGTGAAAAGAATGTTTCAGTTTTGAGATAGACAGGATTGTTTTATAATGTCCAAATGATGAACCCAAAACTAAGATATTGCAGTAAATGCTGTATATGCCAAATAATGCAGTTTCAAAATACCCCAAACAAAATTTAACACAAAATTAAACAAAATTTAATTAAAAGAGGATACAGATGAATTCATAATCATAGAGGAGGGCTCTGACAGAGTTATTCCAACAATTGAGAAAGCGAGCAGAGAACAGCATTAATGACCAAACTGATTATCAAATTGAGCAGATTGATACAGATGTACACACACGCACACAGACACACACACAATATGCTTTGTGGCTCTATACATATTAACAAAATAATTCATGTTCTTTTAAAAGTATATATGGATTAATTATTGAACCACTAACATTTTTGGTTCTTAAAAACATTGCAATAAAGTACCCATAGTGTTTTCTTTGACTTCAGTCAAATGAAGGTAATAAAAACCAAATTCAGCAAATTAAATAATATAATACTATAAGTGTATAAACTAAACTATGCTCTCCCTAAATTCGCATGTTGAAGTCTCAGTCTCCAGTTGAGACTTATTTGGAAATAAAACCTTTAATGAGGGAATTAAAGAAAATGAGGTTACATGGGTGGGTCCTAAATCATGTGATTATTTGGAGATAGCCTCCAAAAAAGGGGATGTGGTTAAAGTTTAAAATGAGGCCAATAGGCATTAAACTGGCATCTTCACAAAAAGAGAGAGAGAGAGGTCAAGGGCAGAGCAGCATGTACAGGGCAACTATCCAGTGGAGAGGCACCAAAGGGTAAGACAAGGAGAGAGGCCTGGAACAGATCCTTCCGTAACAGCCCTCAAAACAAACCAAAAAACTCTACCTGCATTTTGACCTTGGACTTCTAATCTGCAGAAGCATCAGAAAATAAATTTTCTGGCCTTCAATCATCCAATCTGGTTAAAGCCCCACCTTGCTTCTACCTCATGGATTTGTGAAGTTCTGAAAGTGTGCAAGAATAGGAGAAAAAAATGGCATTTTGTTATGGCAGTCCTAGCAAACTAAGAAAGTTTTTATTCAAAGAAGAGACAGGAACAAAATCAAATAAAAAGGAAATAATGATAACAAATGTACCACATAGAAAAGACAATAGGATGAAGCTACAATAAGTGTTAAAGGAAAATTTATTGCAAAAGTGCCTTTATTAGAAAAAGACAAAGTTGTATATCAATAAATAAAAACCACAATGAAACACTACTTCACCCATAATTAGGCAGTTATTTTTGAAATAAGTGCAATTTTAGAATCTTTGTATATTGCTGGTGGGAACGTAAAATGGTGCAACTTCTGTGAAATATTGCATAGTGGTTCCTCAAATAATTAAACATAGAATCACTATATGATCCAGCATTTCCACTTCTGGGTGTATATTCAAAAGAGTGAAAAATAGGGTTTTGAACAGATATTTGTACACCCATATTTATAGCAGCTCAATTTCTCTCTCTCTCTTTTTTTTTCTTTGAGAGAGAGAGTCTCACTTTGTTGCCCTTGCTAGAGTGTCATGGCGTCACAGCAACCTCAAGCTCTTGGGCTCCAACAGTTCTCTTGCCTCAGCCTCCAAAGTAGCTGGGACTCCAGGTGCTCACCACAATGCACAGCTATTTATAGACCTCTGGCTCAGCCTGGTCTTGAACTTGTGAGGTCAGGCAGTCCAACTGCTCAGCCTCCCAGAATGCTAGGATTACAGGAGTGAGCCACTGCACCAGCTAACAGCACTATTTCTAATAGATTAAAGTCAAAGCAACCCAAGAGTCTCTCAAAGCATAAATAAATAATTTAAAAAACTGATGTATACATACAATGGATTTATGTATAAGTGTTATAAAAGAAGGAAATTTTGGCATGTGCTGCAGATTTGATAAATCTTGAATAAATTATGCTAATTGAAACTAGCCGGTCACCAAGGACATATATTGTACGCCTACACATTTATGAGATACCTTCTATTTTTATAAACTCATAGAACCATAAAATAGAATGTTTCCAGGGACAGAATAGAGAAAGAATGAGGAGGTAGGGTTTAACTGGTAGGAATTTTTAGTTGCTGAAGATGAACAAGATCTGAAGATGGTTAGTAATAGCTGACAACAATTTGAGGCATGCATATAATGCTACTGAACTATGCAATTATAAATGGTGAAAGTACTAAGTTTTATGTTGTGCATATTTAGTCACAGTCAAATGAAACAGAGCAATGAGATAGCAAACACCCCCCAACCCTCCCCCCCCACACACACAATGATTTTTGCTCTCAAATTGCAAACATCTTTGACATTTAAGGGTCATACACTATTTGGTTCTTCTTGCCTACCTCTGTAGCTAACTGCACAATTCTTTATCTTTTGATCTTCACTTTGTTTCTAGTACTTGGGAATTTTTTCTGTCTCATAACTTTGAAATTTCTATTTTCTCCCACAACCACTATGTTTTTGGGTCTTCAATCTCTTGGTCTATTTTCTTTTAGTCTCAGTTAAAATATCATTTACACGAGGAGACTATGCTAATAAACTGTCACTCAGCTCTCACACACACACATCAATCTCCCACCTCGTATATGACAAAGTATCAGTATCTGTAACTTATGGCCTAGCATGTTTATAGTGTTTGCTGCAGTACAAATTAAACAGTATACTAATTTTTATGGATTTGAGTTTTACTTGCTGTTTTCTTCTCTAGACTGAATACATACCATTGAACCATGGAATATTGTTTACCTTATTTAATACAATTTTCTTATGCTTAAACTAGACTGTCAGCTAAGCATATTTCAGAAAATAGACGTTAAACACAGAATAGCATTATTTACTATAGGTTTTTATTATCTATGAAATGCACAGCTGTATTTTTAATAAAGTCTTTAACGTTCTTTTCTTTATTTTTGCTTTATGTTTGACAAAGAAACATAATGCAATCAATATGTGCTTTAAGATGTAACAACTCATGTGCCTTGGGAACCGTGCACATTCTTAAATCTATGCTTATAGAGTATAGCAACTAAAGACCACAATAATGATTGCACAGTATAGAATTGGAGAATGTGTGTATATAACTTTGTAAAATTATTTTTATTTATTATAAATATTCTGGTTATCAAGTAAAACATACCTCTAATATATTCTCACTATGATTTAAATGTTTATGTCCCTTAACATTTATGTATTAATTTTTTATTTCAGGTTAATGTGAGGGTACAAACTGATCACAGTATTTGAATTTGTTAGGTTGAGACCCTCTTATAGTTGTGTCCTGAACTCTAAAGGTGCACCATATAAACCGACAATATGCCTATTAAATGACAGTACCCTGCCCCTCCCCAGCCCTCCCCACCATTTCCTCCCTTCCTGGTTCCCTTTCCCCCTACTTAGATTGAAATGAGTTTTTTCCTATGTGGTTGTGAATTGAATCACCTACTGGATTGATACTAATATTGAATACACTGAATGTTTGTTTTTCTATTCTTATAATACTATACTGAGAAAAATGTATTTGAACTACATCCAGGTTACTACAAAAGATGTAAAGTCACGTTATTTTTTATGGAAGAAAAGTATTCCATGATATATATATATATATATATTCATATATATACACCAAAGTTTGTTAATCCATTACTGAGTTGATGGGCATTTAGGTTGTCTCTGCATCTTAGCAATTTTAAACTGAGCTGCAATAAACAATCTAGTGCAAATGTGTTTATAGTAAAAGGATTTTTTTTTTCTTCTGGGTAAATGCCTAGTAGTGGATTGTAGGGTGAAATGGAAGATCTAATATTAGTTCTTTGAGGATTCTCCATACTTCATTTCAAAGAGGCTGTATTAGTTGGCAGTTCCACCAGCAGTGTAAAGTGTTCCCCTTTCTCCACATCCATTTGAGAATCTGCAACTTTGGGACTGTGATATGGACTAATCTTACTGGAAGTAGGTCACATCTCAGGGTAGTTTTGATTTTCATTTCCCTGACTTATTTCGTGGAAGTCCATCGGTTAGTTTTATCCTTTGTGCCATTATGGAAACTAGATTTTGCCCTTTAGTTTCTTGGTGTTTACTTTGCTGGTGGTCCATTGTTATGGTCAGCATAGAGAATATGTTTAAGTGTTTCCTGTAGAGCCGATCTTATTGTGGCATATTTCCTCCATATTTGCCTATCAGTAAAAGTATTAAAATCTCCATTGATTTCAAAGCTTAGTTTAGCAGGATACAGAATTCTGGGTTGAAATTTTTTTTTTGTTTAGGAAAGTTTAAAATAGATGACCATTCTTTTCTTGCCTGGAAAGTTTTAGCTGAAATTCTACTGTCACCCTACTGGATTTGCCCCTGTAGGTCAGTTGATGCTTACTCCTGGCTGCTTTCCAGGATTTACTCTTTCATCTTTATTTTGGAAAGTTGATGTGCAATGTGTCTTAGCGATGCTTTGGTTGTGCTGAGATGATCCAGCACTTATCACTCTAAAAGGAGTGTTTCAGAATTTTAGTGAAAATTGGGAAATTTTTATTCATGTTGTCCTCCAGTAGGGCTTCCATCCCTTTGAGACATTCTTTGTCCTCCTCAAGGATCCCTGTAATTTGTATGTTTGAGTACTTAATGAAGTGCCATGATCTCTGAGTGAATGTTCTGCTTTCTCTCTCTTCTTTTCTGCCCTTTTAACTACTTTGGTTAGCTCATGAACTTTATCCTCTAGCTCTAAGATTCTTTTATTTATTTATTTTTTTTGTGAGACAGAGCTCAAGCTGTCACCCTGGGTAGAGTGCTATGGCATCACAGCTCACAGCACCTCCAACTCCCAGGCTCAAGCAAGTCTCCTGTCTCAGCCTCCCAAGTAACTGGGACTACAGGGACCCACCACAATGCCCAGCTATTTTTTGGTTGCAACCATCAATGTTGTTTGGTGGCCCGGGCTGGATTTGAACCTGCCAGCTCAGGAGTATGTGGCTGGCACCTTAGCTGCTTGAGCCACAGGCGCCAAGCTAAGCTCTGAGATTCTTTCTTCTCTATCGTCTAATCTGTTATTGATTTTCTATGCTGCATATTTCAGTTCCCTTATTGACTGCTTTATTTCCTTGAACCCTACCATAGTCTTTCTATATTTTTCATGTGTTTCAACCATTTTTTGTTCTGTTTTTCCACTTTTTAATCAATTCCCTTTATCGATTTTACCATACTTAGAATTCCATACTTAGAATTTTCTTTTTGTCATTTCTATTACTTCTTTATATATGAAGTTTTCTGCAATAGCTCCCTCATTGTCTCTTGGGCATGGCAGTTGCTCTGTTTGGGTTTTTCATGTTGCTAGAATTTTTGCTATTGTGTATTTTCTTCTTGCTCACTTCCTTCCACTAGTTTTTTTCTTTTCACTGCTTCCTTCTCTTTAAATTACCTCATTTCAGTGCTTAGGTATTAAAGTGGCCTCTTGATACAAGGTCAAAGTGAATAGAAATGTAAAGAGTGAGCAGGGAGAAAGAAGAGAAAAAGAAGTATAGAATGAAAGAAAACAAGAAAATAAAGGGAGTTAAAGAAAAAAATTGGAGAAAAGGAGAGAAGAAGGACACAAAGAGAGTAACAGAAGAAATGGTGTTTGGCAGGGTACTCTGGCCACATCCACAAATCCAGAGTTTTCAAATGCATGCTGGGAAGGCCCCATCATGCCCAAAGCTCCTTATCAGTCTGGGAAAAGTCAGACATTACCTCCACCAAATATAGAAAGGAAAAAAAAAAAAAGGACCAAAAAGAGAGAGAGAAATTCAGCAGTATGTCCCAGTGGGGGCCTGTTAATATTAGCTTTCCAAAGGCCAAAGCTAGAAGGACATTCTGGACTGCAAGTTTGTAAACTCCTTGAGCTAGACTCCTGGAATCCTCCTCCCCCAGCATTCAGAGGAACGAAAAAAATAAGAGTAGTTAATAATATTAAAATACAGTTATGTAACACCAAGAAATAAAAAGGATATCTTAAGATAGTAAAAAAAAAAAAAACATTTTGGAAAGCATATAAATTTCAAAATTTGTTTCAAGAACATCAACACAGTATTCAAACTCATAATATGTAAATGAAGTGTTAAAATAAGAATCAATTTTGTATCTGGTTTTTTAATATATCTTTGTCTAACTTTAAATTAATTTATTGACAGAATAACTATTTAAAAATGTTTGTAGAGGCTTAATTTACTATGCACAAATGGCATTCGGATATTACAACATATTATCTTCTTTGAGAAATATTGTTATATAAAGGATTGTTGTGAGTGAATTTTTATGTAACAATTTTCCAAATATAAATCTTGCTGAATTATTTAACCGAGATGTTCCTCAACATTTTTCTTTAATACTTCTCAACATATTTTTGTTCTAAAAATATTTTAAAAGAATCAAGTTTCACCTGTTTATTCTGTGAAATTATTGAAGTTTGTCAAGATCCAACTTCTTGTGATCAATGAAACTCCATTAAATAGTAACAATGAAATGTTAATGTTGCTTATTTTTTCTTACAGATACTCACTACAATAATGTCACTTTAAGAAAAATATTCTGATTTACCTTCTTACAAAAGAGAAATAAAAACCTCTTCATATACTTTCTTATTGATCCATGAAAGATTTTTAAAGCAACTGCCTATCATGTCTGGTAGATCAGACAAAGGCTTAAATATCTCATCTGCTGCTATATTAAAGGCTAAAGGAGAGATAGGATTCATTGAGATTATAATAAGTACTGTGATTTTCAAAAGAGAATAATGAAAAAGCATAGCTAAAAATGCTT
>NW_003852404.1:13240079-13242900 GCF_000181295.1 Otolemur garnettii | reverse complement strand
TTATAAAGAGTCATCATTAATACATTATCATTTTAAAATGTAAGCTATTGGTGATTAGTCAGCAGGTTCAAAACCACACAAAGCAAATAAATATGGTCTAGAAAGGATACAGGAAGAGAAATTTTAGAGAGAGTATCTGGTTTCTACAGTGATGTGAATATAGATACATTGCAAGTTCTGGTACAGTGGCTCACACCTGTAATCCTAGCATTCTGGGATACTGAGGCGTGTGTATATCCTAAGTTCACTAGTTTGAGACCAGCCTAAACCAGAACAAGACCCTGTTTCTAAAAATAGCTGGGTGTTGTGGTGAGTACCTGTAGTCCTAGCTGCTTGGAAGGCTAAGGCAAAAGAATTGTGTGAGCCTAAGAGTTTGAGGTTGCTGTGAGCTGAGACACCACAGCACTTTTACCATGGGTGACAAAGTGAGACTCTGTCTAAATATATAAATATATATATATATTTGGATGTATATTGGTATCCACTTTGTCTCAAGCCTATAAAAGTGGCATTCATAGGATCACCTTTCAATTGGAAAATATGGCAGAATGTCATGGCCTTTGACATTGATGGGAAAGTTGTTTTGGGTTTAGTAGGCATACTCAGAGGGCTCGGGCACATAGTTGATTGGCTATGAAAAATAGAAAGTCAGCTCAGGAATATTTTAAAATGAACTCCAACAGAATCATAAAGAAAAGTGAGAGGACTTGGTTGTCTGTGCAGGTGGTTGGAGCAATGTGAAGATTGGGTGAAAAGTGCATTAGTTATATCACAGAAATTGTGGTGGGGAAGAACAGCATGAAAGTCTCCACAGAATGTCTTAAAAAGCCCATGAACTTGCCAGCATCTACCTCTGCAAAGACCAGGAAGTATCTTATACAACTAGTGGCACATACTGGGAAAAAAACATTTATAACCCCTTAAGCAACTTTACTTAACCTTTAACAGTAGCTGTGTAGAAAAATAAATGTTTGTCTATTCATTTCAAGTGGCAGGCCTTATACTTTAAGAATTAAAAGTTTCCAGTCAAAATTATTAATTCATGTTTTAATCACCAGTTTCAAATTAAGAGTTCTTACCAGCAGGGTGGCAGACAAAATTATCATCTGATGCTTTTCTCCATCTTTTAGTTGTAGTTTGAGCCACCTTCTGGGCCAGGCTGCAGCTCAGGAAAAATCCTGGTAAATTTTACAGCTTAGTATTGTCATTATTTAATAGTTTCAAAAACTAGGAGTTTGAATGTACATACAGTGAATTGGGGATTTGGGCAGAAGATAAAAGAATTCACTACACAAGTGATTCTACATTGGAATCCCTTCCAGAATACCAATTGCTGCACTTTAGAGACTCTAATTCAGTAAGGCTTTTTGGGGGAAGGTAAATTTGCAATCCTATGTAATGTAGATGCCAATAGCCTGGGTATTACATTAGAATGACTGCACTCAGGGAGTCATAGATACGGCAAATGATTCACCCACATTTTCACAAGTCATAAATTTCTGAGATAAGAATCAAACATAGCTTCCTTACTCAATCCCACGCTTATGACTTTATAACTAATTGCTTGCCAATAATGTCACGTAGATACATTTTTGACCGTAAATAAAATTGATACTGGGTGAAAAATCTTGCAGTATGCTGGAGAGTTTTAAAATTATATATATATATATATATATATATTTGAAATTTCATCCCAAATTAAGTTTCATGACAAAGTATTCTTTTTACTTATAATATAAAATGTTCTGGTAGACACAGCTTTGAATTTATGGTTTATTTACTAGCATTCTATTTTTTCTATGTATCTCTATGGGAATAGATATATTGGTGTGTATTATACATATATTTGTACATTTTAGATGTATATCATTACTTTTCTTAAGATAGGAGATTTCATTTTCTGAAAATTGCTTTCCCTATGCAGAGTTTTAACCCCCTCATATCAGATGTATCAGTGAACCCTTAGTAGTGTCTACAAAGACATTCTTTAATGTCTTAAAATTTTTAATGTCTTAAAAAACATTTTTTAGATTGGAATAACTCAGTTGGAAATGCAAGGCTTCAAAAAATGAATTGTTAGGTGTTAGATCTAAAGATGAAGCATTTATTACTTGTGAAATGTGGGTTAATCATTTATGATTATTTATGGCTCCCTTGACAAATCATATTAAACATATTAAGTTTACACCTTTTTTGCTGAAATTTTGATTTGAAATTAGAATGGAATTTTTGCTTTAATTAAAATGTTGTGGAATACTAGGTCTTCAAATCCTAAGCAATAACCATTAAATAACCTATGAAATATGGTCTTGCTGGGTCTGTAATTGGCTTTTAATGATTCTTCTAGCTTTTTATGAGTTGTCTTTTATTAAGTACAGTGGATAAAATAAGAGTTTGTCAAAATGTCAGTAAAATTCTTCAGATGTTTTATCATCAATGTATACAAAAACCTGGAAAAATGATATAATTATTGGCAGAAAATAACACGGCTTCTTTTTTCACCTGCTTAAAAAAATGCATACCAGTGACCAAAAATCAGGAACTAAACCCAGTTGCTCTACCAGGAACATTTGAGCCTTCTATTAGAACAATATTAGGCATGGATGATCAGGCATGGATGCTAATTCCAGAATCAATGCTCTAAGAAAGGGATGGAAAGTTCTTCCAGAAGCAGCACAGTACTATGGATATTTCAACTTACTCACAGGATATTCAACCCTTCTATTAAATAAAATCATCTTATGGATGCCATGGTATTTATTAGTATTTATATCCAACAAATGTGAACCCTCATTGCCATTTCACTTTAAGTTTGGAATAT
>NW_003852404.1:13238903-13239838 GCF_000181295.1 Otolemur garnettii | reverse complement strand
TGCTGGTTTTATATACAATTTGAAATGCTTTCATCAAACCAGTTAACATAGCCTTCATGGCATCCTCTTAGTTATTGTGTTAAGACATTTATATTATACATTTATTTGTTTATTTATTTATTTTTATTAAATCATAACTGTGTACATTAATACTATCATGGGGTACAGAGTGCTGTTTCTACATACAATTTGAAATACTTTCATCTAATTGGTTAACATAGCCTTCATGGTATCCTCTTAGTTATTGTGTTAAGACATTTATATTCTACATTTAGAAAGATTCACATAATTATTTTTAAATATGAAAATGAAAAAGAGAAAAGCAACACCTGGCATCCAAGATCCAATAGCTGGGCTTCAGTGCTGTCAAAAGCTGTCCTGGCCTTTGTAACTAGGGCTTGTTTTGTCCTTTGCACATAACCTCACAGAATATCAGCATTAGATAAATTGCCTAACCAAGGTCTGTATACAAACATTTGAAATAAGCATGCTTTTGTCACTCAGAAATAGAAGACTTCTCAGTAAATGCTCTTGCTGAGCTGAATTGAGCATGAATTTAGCAAATAAAAATTAAATCAGATTCTTAATTTGACTACATAAAAATCAAATAAATTATTATAAGCATAAAATATAACCAAAAAATAAAAACAAGGCAAATTTTTGAGAAGAAAGAGCCCGTTTTGAAAAAGATGAAAATATCATAATATTTTAATTTTAATTTGCAGGCGTAGATGTTTATTTCTTATTTGTAGGATTCAGCCTCATCCTTATTTGTTCCATGTGTATAGGCATATTTTTGGTTTGTATGTCATTAAAGTTCAATTTACATAGGGTACAAACTCTCTGGCATGCATTGTTTTGCTAGATAAAAAATAAATAACATTCGAGATTAAATATTTTCATGACTGAGATTGCTTGAGTTATTCCTAGAAAAT
>NW_003852404.1:13232906-13237319 GCF_000181295.1 Otolemur garnettii | reverse complement strand
CAGTCCTGACAACCTGCCTCAGACTTCTCACTTCCAGAGCTGTAACAGAATATTTTTTTTGCTGTTTGAAGCTACTAATGTGAAGTAATATTTTATAGAAACAATAGGAAGCTAAAAGATCCATACATTAAATTTTGGAGCTTCAGTAGATATGAAATGAGTATAGTAAAAAGGAAGGCTGGAGTCAAGAGGGCCACTACCTGACATGGCTGGTTCTGTATGGTTCTTTCCAGGCCTTATAAATTCCAGCACACTTTAACCCACACTCTAGTACAAATGTAAGAAATGTATACTGAATATTCAAAGGTGTCCATTGTTGCCAAAAACTTTTTATTTATTTTTTTTTTTAATAACACAGACATTCAGCCAAAGACACAGAAGATTAGTTGGTTTTGAGTCCAAATGGTCTCCGAGGTCATTGTCTTTAGACTGTTCATTTGGCAATTCAGCTTCCAGGAATCAGGTGCTTGCCATTGCTGCCACATTTTCTAAAACTATTAGAGGGCTTTGCCCTGGCTAACATACAGATTTCTCTTTCATTTGAGAGGGAATTCTGTTAATGAAAACAAACCAGCAAAAATGCATCAAACAAAAGAAAACCCTTTCATCTTTTATTTATGAAAGTCTAGCACTTTAATTTTATTGAAGATCTTCCTCTACTCTGCTCATTGGCATAGTCTCACCTTGATCAACGTGAACAACACCACGTTTGCGTCTGGGACTAGATGGAATCCCTTTGCCAAAATGTAACGTTTATCAGTGCAGTTTTCTTGTTGTTGTTGTTGTTTTGTCTTGTCTGAGGCCCTCCAAGTCTTATTCAGACATTTTGAAGTATCATTCTTGACCATGCTTTCTGGGCATTTTCATAGTACTAATAGTGATAACTGGATACATTTACAGCCTTCCTTTTTGCTGGAAATCTATCTAGTGTTTGAAAACATGTGAGGTTACCTTTCATAAGTAAGCTCTTTGCTCTAATTTAGAGGTTGGCAAGCAAACAGTGCTTTGGAATTACAGACTCATCTCAGCAAACCATTTCTAATTGCAACGTAACCATCTGTCAAACTAAGCTGACTACAATTCCAGGAGTTTTAAGTGGCCCGTTATGCAGAAATGCCTTGGCCTAAAATCTTAGCAAACTCAGATGCAGTTTCTACATTGAATGGGTACAAATCATAGTTTACAAACTATGGAATATGAAATGGATTGCTTATTTTAAATTTTTTTGAATTTCTGTTACTAAATTTAATTTTGGCTCGATAACATGCTTTTTCCGAGCTGATGGTGAATTTAAACAGTCATTCTAGAGACTGTCTCTGTCTGTACGGATTCTGGGTTAAATAACCAAAATATTGCATGGACATTTCTCCACAATTCTTCTTCATATCTATGAAAATTAGGTTTCCATATTAAAGTTAAATAGTTTCACAAGATGTTAATAGTCATACATTCAATATATCCTTTGTTTAAATCTTTATGCTTATTTTAGTTGTTTGTTTCAGGTAAGGAAACAACTTATACTTCTGTATAAACAGAGTATTATATTCTTTGTGCACTTTGGCATTTAAGATTTTAATTGAAGTTATATATTTTAGATAATATCAATTTTATACACTAATAAAATTAGGCCTTACTATCACTATTTCATTTATATACTATATAAACAAAACCTGCTTCTTAGGCTCTTTATCATTTTTTTTTCTGTTGCTTATAACAGAACAACTGAAATTGAGTAATTTATAAAGAAAATTAACTTATTTCTTACCAATACAAATGCTGAGAAGTCCAAGGTCTAGAGGCTGCTTGTGGTGAGGGCTTTCTTGTTTATGGATACTCTGCAGAGTCCCCAGGCAGCTCAAAGGATCAAATCATGGGGTAGGGAGTGGAGACATTCGCTCAGGTCTCTCGTCTTTTTAAAAAGCCCCAGTCCCATTTCTGTGATAACCCATTAACCCATTGATTCATTAATCCATGAAAGGATTAATACCCCTGCATGAGAGCAGAGCCTCATGATTCCATCACTTTGAAAAGTTCCTGCCTCTCAGTACTGCCACACTAAGGAGTAAACTTCAGCAATCATAGCACTATCTAAAGAACAAATAAGTTGGAATGTAATCACCATAGCAGGTAATATGTACCTTGTGTTCATCTTTGTCTTTTTCCCCTACTAGAAAATGTCTCCCAGGCTTCTACCTCTTTGCTTCCATTTGTGACAAACATGAATGATCATAGGCTGATGAACTAAATCAAAATTCTCATTGACTTTAAAGTGCCTATATGTAAAAGTTGGTAATGCTCACTCTGTTTTTCCTCTCACTTTTACTTCTCAGGGATTGTACTTACCAAAATAAATGTTTGCTCCAGGCTCTATTTTGTGGGTACCAAAGCAAAGATGTAGAGTTTGAGTATTAATCTGGCAGCGTGTTGCATTTCATGAACACGTGTTGCATCCTATGACGTGCACTATTTATATCAGAATTGAGTTAGCTTGTTAGTACTTATTTTGAAAATTATGTTTCCAAATCCCCTTCCCCATTTGGAAAAGAAGCTTCCCTGGAGTGTTTCTGGGAGGAGAAGGTGCTGGAATGGGTTTGCCTTGCTGCTCCTCCAGTGACATGGACTCTGGCTTTTCTGTTACTGTCCTGAGCTGGACCAGTGGTTGACACTATCAACATGTCATATCAATACCAGATTTTGATACTATATTTCCAGGCTCTTGGTCTCGGCCATTTGATGAATGAAGCAATGGACCACAGGATCAGCAGTTAGGTTTTATAATACAAGTGTTACAGCTCTCATAAAGAGCCAAAACTCCTTGCAGAGCAGGATCATCAGTAAGATAGGTTTTATAATATAAGTGTTACAGCTCTTACAAAGAGCCAAACCTCCTTGCAGAGCAGGATCAGCAGTAATACAAGTGTTACAGCTCTTACAAAGAGCCAAACCTTTTTGCAGAGCAGGATCAGCAGTACAAGTGTTACAGCTCTTGCTCTCCTGCTCTTTCTCTCTCGGAGGTCTGTGGAGGTCTGCATTTGCACTCTCTGCTTAGGGGCTAATATAGGGGCAATTGTTCAATGAGCTTTCGGGTCCTGAAAACAGACCAATAAGGAGCAGGTTTTGAAAATAGACCAATCAGGGATGCACTGGAGGAATCACCAGTGTCTTCCCCTGCTCATGTCCAGTTCCTTTGGCTACTAGAGCTTCCGTTAAGGGAGGGAAGCTCCTGCTGCTTGCCTATGCTCTAACCTGTTGGTTCCTCTGCCTACTGCTGCCACCAACACCACCAAGATGAAGGCAGCAAGTCTTCCAGCCCCACTTGGCTGAGCTGGCTGAGGCGCCACCTGTCCGATTTCAATATGAGGCTGCCACAATCCATGTTAACACGTGATAAATATGCTTCAAACATCTTTTTTCCATTACCCACTGTTTGAATGTGTTCTATCTGAGTTAATTTTATATTTGGTCAATAGAAACTCTAAATATTCATAATATGATTTTAGTAAAATTAAAATACAGTTTAATCTGTACTTCTGTTTATGTTTACAAAATAACATAAGAATTGTGAGTAAAGTTTGCACAAATCATCTGAAAGCTGGAGTTCATCTGTACCAGTGCTCTACCATTCTCATGTTCAGCCACAAGGCTACAACTCAGGTTCCAGTAAGGCTGCTTGAGCTCCAGCCATCAAAGACCCTTCTGACCAGCTGGAAAGGGAAGAAAGCAAAGAAAGTATAGCAATTCAAATTTAAATATTCACGTATCTGCCACTCTCTTTGCAGCTTTGATGGATTCTGATTTTTCTGAGAGGTTTGATGTCCACATTCTGGGTCCCAGACTGGGAAGGAGAGAGCTTGGTTAGACATTCGTGTCAGAATTTAAGTCTCATGCTTCCTCTCTCATGTTCTCTTTCTCTAGAATTTTATTCCCTATAATTTGTCTGATGCAGAAAAGAGCAGCAGAAAAAGGATAGCAGCAGGGTGGGCTATAAAAAAAGAGAAAAATATCTAGGATCAGCAAATATTCTTTAGGACAATTATTTTATCTTGCACTGGGACCACAGTTTGGGGAAAAGCTGTGAAATTCATGTAATTATTCTACGGCTCTAGTATATGCCATTGACATATTTAGATTCCATGTGTATAGAACATTCAGACATGGATGTTCCATCTGTTTTGGAGATGGGGAAAGAGGCAGCTTAGGCAATACACTTTTACTTATTTTCTACCACATATGTATGTGAGATTACTCTTATTTTTAACCTCACAGGGATGGTATTGACTTAACACAACCAAATCACGCCAAGCTTATATGCTTTTTAAGATCTCTAGATACACACTTATCTAATGCCAAGGTAATCACATATGTAATGTATTAGTTCTTAATAAGGAGTATATACATATATATATATATATA
>NW_003852404.1:13216537-13232691 GCF_000181295.1 Otolemur garnettii | reverse complement strand
GGCTTGGCTGGATTCACACCCGCCACCTTAGGTGTATGTGGCTGGCACCTTAGCCACTTGAGCCACAGGCGCCAAGCCTTATTTTAATATTTATGCCAGAGAGTCACCACTCAGAATTTTTTTTTTTTTTTAACCATGGGCACAGGATCAAACATAGGCATTTCAATTTGAGAAACTCTAAAGAAAATGCTAAACTATGTAAGTTAGCAACAAAATAATACTTAGGAGATTGTGTCCTAAGAGTATTTGGAGCTATCAGCTGAGGCTGAACTATAAGGGAAGTAGAAACCCTCATAGGATAACCACTCTCATGGTGCTGAGAAACAAGCACTAGGAGATTTAGTTATTAAAGAATCTCTTTGATTAGGGAAACCAATGTTGGGCTCGACCTTTGTGCACTCACTTTGCAATTATCTCTGCACTTCCCAACTTGCACATAAAAAAGCCTATGTTTCCATAGACAGGTGTTTATGAACATGTAGGAGAGCATCCTAAATGGTAGTAAATGGACTTTTTGCAATGGCTTAGTTTAGGTATAGTCAGTTATAAGTGTTAAGTTGTTTATTACATCCAGGTTGTTCAAGTTCTGCTGTTGCCTTTGTTGGGAGAAAAAAAGCTTCTTTCAATTTATTTGCACATATTTGATAATGTACATGCAAACAACTTTTTAGTTCTCATGCTAAGATGAACAAGTTGGAAAAATTCCAAACAATAATCTTTCAACATCCTGGTGTGAAGGAAGAGAACCTATTTATACAAATACACATTTATAGCTGAAAAGTGTAAGATAAATTCTGTTTAGCTGAAGTCACTAGGTCGTTCCAAAGTACAAAACACGTTTCAAATAGAGCCATAAAATAACTTTGACATCCAGTTATATCAGGTTTAAAAAAATGCAACAAAGGGCTTTTCTTTGGTGAAGCTCACCCTTCATGCCTCTCTGCCTTTCAGCTGTGGAAAATTGAAAAAATAACAAGATGGGTGTATACAGTATATCAAAACATGTAAAGAATGGTCACATGCCATTAAAAAAATCATTGTTTGGACACATACCATTAAAAAATCATCAATATAATATTCATGATAGATAAAAATAAATGCACACAAAAATGGAGAATAGACATTCATCTCTATATTCATAAGGCTTCTGCACGGGAGTATGGTGTTATCACAGCTCCACACAGATAACTAAAGATGAGACACCGCAGATGGACTGTATCATGAGGAATGGTGTCAGCCAGGGTTAAGTTTAAATTCATTCCTGTCCCTAACTAGCTGTGGGGCAACTGGTGAGTTTCATTTTCTCTTTTATTTTGCTGAATCTCATGTTTCTCGTTTATAAAGTGAGCATAAGAAAACTAAATAACAAACATATTTGGGGGTCTTGTCATGGGGGGGTCTTTGTCCTACAAAATGGTTGTTAAATAACTTTTAGCTTTTGTTATTAGATTGGTGTATAATTTTAAAGATAAACTTGTCATTATTTTTTAGTTGACAGAGATTAGAATATAAAGTTCATCTGTTCTAAAATTTCTGTAAAGTAGTCATTCTGTGAACTCTTAAAACTCTCAAAAACTCCCAAATGACAACATTATCAAACATAATTTTGCAATATAGATATGGCATCTTATGACCCCAAACAATCTTAATGATAAATTATCTCATTCAAATACTATAAAATAGAAGAAATAAAAATAGGAACAAATCACCGATTCTTTCGCACACTATTGAAAAGATAGGTGCTTGGCACTGCATTAGTTCAGAGATAAAGAATTGGATTGACTGTGATGCTTTCCTTTAATCAGTGCATATAATTATTAAGTGAAAAATTTATAAGTATATATAAACCGTACCTTTGAACTGGACCCATTATTCTTTGGATCTTAAAATATTGTTTGAGGAAAATAATTATCTTAGTTAGCTGGTCATTATTAAAGACAAATGACTTTAACCTCTGAAACCCTCTCCTAGCTGATAATATGTTTTATTCAGGATTCCTACTAACATCCTTCTCATTCTAATTTTATTCTGAATAAAACCAATATGTGTATTTACTTAAAAGAAAGCACTAGGTTGAAAACACTTGTATATAACATGTATATAAGAAAACACTTATATAGACTCTTTTGATATGGGAATAGTATTTCATGGTGTGTTTTAAAGTTATGTCTATCTTTATTATTGCTTTGTAATGAGTAATATACAATTTCCTAGTCACTACTGAGTAATATATGGTTTCCTAGTCAACCGCTTTGATTTTTTTATACATATTCAACATTCCTATCATAATGGAGTATAATATGTGCTTTTCGTTGTTGATGAAAATGAGTAAAATAACCTAGAAACTATTTTAAAAAGCAATTAATTCAAATGTGGCCTGTAGTACATCATTTTATGTACAAAATAGTTAGAGGTTTACATATGCTACTATATAATATCAAATCAAATAAATAAATATTGGAAAAAAGTCAATTTCATCCCACTTAAAATAAATATTAATGAATATTTCACAAAACTTGTCTTCAAAAATAATAAAAATCTGTGGTGGCGCCCATAGCTCAGTCAACAGGGTGCCAGCCACACAGAGGGTGGCAGGTTTGAACCTGGACCTGGCCAGCTAAAAACAACACGGCAATTGCAAGAACAACAAAAAAGCCAGATGTTGTGGCAGGCACCTGTAGTCCTAGCTACTTGGGAAGCTGAGGCAAGAAAATCACTTAAGCCCAAGAATTTGAGGTTTCTGTAAGCTATGATGCCATGGCACTCTACCTAGGGCAACACCTTGAGACTCTGTCTCAAAAAAAAAAAATCTAATTATAGGCAGAAATATATATTCTAAATAAATGGGAGATTCACAATGTCCCTTGAGAGAAGTTGTAAATAATTCAAATATAATATGTTGATTATCTCAAAATGTGATATAAATGCAATAAACTCACTAACAAAATACAACATATAAATTTTGTTCAAACAGCTAGTGGCTGACGTAAAATAAGATGATGCTGGGAGAGGGGCCTTACATTTATGGATATTAAAATTCTTTATATAGCTAAAATAACTTAAAAATTTTTGGACTCATGTCATGGTAGATAATATAAATGCACACAAAAATGGAGAATAGATATTCATCTCTAATTCATTACGATATGCGTAGGACATCTATTATTCATGAAATTCCACCAATGCAACTCCTGTACTTTTCCTTAAATTGAATGGAAATATATTATTTATGTGTAGTTCATAAAGGAGCCGTGTAGAAAAAGTTTATGTATAATATGGTGTTATTTTTCCTGTTTTAACAAAGGTTGTATTTTAAATTTGGGGGGATAATTGTGTTGTGCTCAAATAAGATTCAGAAGGAATTTATAATTAGATTAAAACTTGTAATTAATTTATCTGAAATTTGTTGAAGTTCCATCACAGAAATCTTTGCCCATAGAAATGGAGATTTCTCTTTCTCAAGAGAAATCTACCTCAAGCCCCTTGTAACCAACCATTCCTTCCTTATATTGTCCTGCAACAAGGGAACTAACCTGAAAAGGGGTAAATATATTTTGTCTCTCTGAAACCTTCCCAACTCTTTTTGGGAATTAAAACCTGCATCCCTGCCTTGTGATAATGGTCTGTGCCAGAGTGTCCTCTTTTCGTCAGCCCACAGGAGATGGCTCAGGGGAATTCTCCAGGGGGCGGTCGTGAGATTGTCTTAGCAGAAGATGGGAGGAATCAGAATCATGAATTACAGCTGGGTAGTATTAGCCTGAAGCTGAAAACCAACCCACTGCTCTGTATCTGGGAGCAGTGCCTGTGGCTCAAAAGAATAGGGCGCCTGCCCCATATACCAGAGATGGCAGGTTCATAATCCAGCCCCAAATTGCACACACACAAAAAAGTCTGTATCTGCTCAGAGGCAGGCTGTTGGTGTAGAAGATAAGACAGGAGTCTGCCAACGTCCTTATTTACCAGCAAATTAATAAACTTCTCTTTTCTTCTCAAACCACATGTCCTTGGTCTTCTGATGTGGCCTTGGGGACAAGTGCAAATCTTTGAGTAACAGTCTAAGCAGCCTTGGTCACAGCTCATAGCTTACATCATACACGCACACATGTGATCTGAAGAAGATCTGGTCAGAAAGGACTAACATAACATCTGCACACTGTGAGATTCAAGACAATCCATAAACCCTACTCTGGCTGAAAATGTGTTACAGACAGACTTGCTTTATAATCTGTTCTTGGTCTTTTTATAATTTTTATCATTTTTATGTACTAAAAATAATGACTCTCTCTCTCTCTATATATTTTTTTATTTTATTTTATTTATTTATTTATTTTTTTTGTAGAGACAGAGTGTCATTTTGTCACCCTTGGTAGAGTGCTGTGGCATCACAGCTCACAGCAACCTCCAACTCCTGGGCTTAGGGGATTCTCTTGCCTCAGCCTCCTGAGTAACTGGGACTACAGGCACCTACCACAACACTTGGCTATTTTTTGTTGTAGTTTGACCAGGGCCGGGTTAGACCCCGCCACATTTGGCATATGGGGCTGGCACCCTACTCACTGAGTCAAAGGTGCCACCCAGTGACTTTTATATTATTGTTGAAATTGTTACATAATTATGATCTTCTTTATATTAGCGACATTTTATTCTTATCAAAACTATTCTAAAAGATCCTTATTGATGAATTAAATACCCTTAACTTTCACAAAATGATAACAAGATGGGCCCTGGTGCCGTGGTTCACGCCTGTAATCCTAGCACTCTGGGAGGCCAAGGAAGGTGGATTGCCCTGAGCTCGGGAGTTGGAGACCAGCCTGAGCCAGAGCGAGACCTCATCTCTACAAAAACAGCTGTGTGTTGTGGCAGGTGCCTGTAGTCCCAGATACTTAAAAGGCTGAGGCAAGAGAATCTTTTGAACCCAAGAGATGAAGTTTGCTGTGAGCTATGATGCCACCACACTCTACTGAGGTCCACAAAGTGAGACTATGTCTCGATAAAATAATAAATAAGTAAATACAAGATAAGAAGATAATAACAGAGAACAGATAGTAAGATTAAAAATAATGAGGAATAATATATTGTGACGTATGTACTATGGAAAATCAAATCACTTTTCTGTACCAACTTCCAGAATGTAGAGGTAAAAAAAGAAAACAAAATGAGGACAGGAAATGTGATAGATTCAGAGGAGAGACAAAACATGGATGAGTGTACTTTCTGAAAAACAAAGACGAATAAATTAACAAATGGGCAATCTAAACATAATGAAGTAATTTCATGAGCCCTGAGTGAGACATAAGGATACCTAGATCTGTATGTTAAAAAGAGCGATTGCAAACCAGGCCAAATTAAGGAAAAGAAAGGAAGGCTCAATATCTGCAAATAAAATTCTAACATTTTCTTTTCATGGATAGTCCTTTCATTGTTTTCTGGTACACTTTAAAAAATGATTAAAATGAAATTGATATTGAAACAATTACATACATTTAACATGTACCTTTTGATGGGTTTGGATATATGTGTATACATACGCACTAAAAAATGCCAAAATGCCCCCGTACTAGTTTGGTTTGTTTTTGATTTTTAGTTGTGGTTTTTTTAAGAGGATCTTTTGAAATATCCTCTTAATATATTTTAAAGTGCATAATACCATGTTGTTAACTATGGTATCATGGTGTACACAGATGCCTGACATTGATTCCAGTGGCACAGAAATCTTATGTCCAGAGAAAAGCAATTGTCCATTTCCCCTACGATAAGTTCCTCATGATTATTCCTCTATGTTATGCTTCCCAGTGTTTAATTGTTTTTAGATGTCTCATGGGAGTAGAATTATGCACTAGGTTGGCCTTTTCTGAATGGGCTATCTCACCTCTAGGCTCACCCAAATTGTTGCAAATGGCAGAAGGTCCTTGTTCTTCAGGCTGACTAATATTCCATTGTGGATACATACCATTTTTTTTCCTTTTTTTCCATCAAATCCATTGATGGGCTTTTGGGTTGTTTTTATATCTTCTGAATTGTAAACAGTTTGGCTACGGACATGGGTGTGCAGATATCTCTTTGAAGTCCACATTTTAACTTTTTTGTGTATGTACTCAGAATCAAATCTGCTGGATTTTATTGTAGTTCTTTTAAATTTCTTGAGACGCTTCTCTAAATTTTTTCCCCAGTGGCTTGGGGAGGGAATATGCTCCCTCAGAAGGGCAACTCCCTATGTTGTGGGTGCTTTTCTCTAGAACATAAAGGTTTCTGAAACCAGTTTATTGAAAATGTTGATCTAAAGCGCGACATAACCTACAAGCTTGCCCTAACAACCACCATGGTACAAACTTTCTTTTTGGTCTCTTCCTCTCCACGTTTACCTCCATATTTCTTTTACATTTTACTATTTTAACGCAACTTCTAATTCTTCCTCTCTAAATTCATAAACAAACGTTGAAAAGGCCCTGAAACCCACTGTAGGTGGCGAATGTACGATTCACTGGTTCAGAGGAAAGAGGAAACAGGAAGGATGCGTTAGTGAATCAAAAGGCAGGTTCAGAGGATGAATGTGAACCAGCCAGCAAGAAAACATCTTGCAAAGGGACTAGGTGTATCTGAATTTTTCTAATATTACAGCACAAATATAATTTAAGATATAATTATAGACTTTGTTTCCATCAGACTATTTGATAAGAACATGCCATCAGCCTAATTCATTTGAATCAGCTACTTATTCAAATTTTATACATTTCTTTATTATCTGGAGCAAGTTACATATTACTAAGTTAAAGAAAATCTAATAATCCTGGAATGTAGAAGAGAAATTTAGAAATGATGACCGTATGCTCAGTAGGTATCCACAAACTTTAGCTTGAAGGCAAAAACCAACCTGTTCTCGTTTTTAGTTTTCTTTTGTTGATACTTTGTCTATTTGGGTTTTTTTAATTAAACTTATCAGAACACAATTATACACATTAACTTATATACTGTGTTTGATTACTTAAACTTCTCAGAACACAATTATACACATTAACTTATGTACTGTGTTTTGGTTACATTTTAAATGTCATTTTAAATTTTAAATGACTAAAAGGACAGAATGGAATAGTCCTGACAAAAACTTGCCTGCACCGTATAAAATATTTGCTATCTGGTCCTTTACCAAATCAAAAGTTTTGACCTTCATATCAAAGAAATATATTAACAGACTCTCAAATTCATCATTTTAGCTACAAAGAAGGGTTTTTTCTTTTCTTTTCTTTTTTTTTTTTTTTTGAGACAGAGCCTCAAGCTGTCCCCCTGGGTAGAGTGCCATGGCATTACAGCTCAAGGCAACCTCCAACTCCTGGGCTTAAGCGAGTCTCCTGCCTCAGCCTCCCAAGTAGCTGGGACCACAGGCGCCCGCCACAACGCCCGGTTATTTTTTGGTTGCAGCCATCATTGTTGTTTGGCGGGTCCGGGCTCGGGATTCGAACCCTCCACCTTAGGTGTATGTGGCTGGCGCCTTAGCCACTTGAGCCACAGGCACCGAGCCAGAAGGGTTTTTTCATGTGTAAATTTTAGAGTACTCTAAAAATTGCATCATGACTCAAATGATTATAGCATGAGAACTAATGATGTCTACTTTTGGCAATAATGTTCTTATTTAAAACAGCTATTTGTTTATTTTTAATGATCAGTAAACATTTTAGTCAAATCGACAAAAAATATACTCCTTTCAAATATCCCTCCCTATCAGGCAAAGTCAGTCCAGGGTTACAAACAGGGGACAATGCTCTTCGGGTTTATAGCCTGCTAATAAAAATTTTCCCATTATTTTCAGATACTTCTCTGGCTAGAGTGCTGATACTTGCTGTCAGCAGTTCTCATAATTGTGCCTTTTTACCCTTCTTCAATCTCTCTCGAAATAACTGGCCTTTCTTGTCATATCTGGCTCTGCTTTACCTTGATGCTAAAATTTTGCCACAGGAGATAGTGCTTTCAGAGCTGCATCTGATAATTTTTGCATCTTTTACAACCACAGAAACTGTATTTGGCAGCCTGGGATATTGTAGCCTCAGAAATCACTGCAGACCCATAGAAGGTATTAACCAACTAGACTCATTTCACTGGGATTTCAAGGTGTGGAGTCTGCCCTGAGTTTGATGCTTACTATTTTCTGTATTGTGTGAAAATAGTCTATTATTCTTAACACAGTATTTTTTTCACTCTCATATTTTATACTTATTTCAGATTTTGTCCCCGCCAATACTTTCCATCACAGTTTCCAGATATATGCTCGTCAGAGCTGGTCTTGCAGATAATTCTAATGAGAGATACACTGGGAAGCTCAGATATGCTTTCTCTTCTGTTTTTTGAGCCAATGTTATTGTAAATAACTGACTTACTTTATTCACTCTTTTCTTTAAATTAGTTAATTTCCCACAGATTTCTTTTTCTAGGATTAGAGCCCCAATAAATTGTTGCTAATTACCCACCAATTCTTATAGTTTTTATTATCAATAACAAACTTAATTTAGACTCATGCATAAGTCCTACCACACGGTCTCTGTAGGGAAAGAAGGCTACTGACATTAAAATAGCAGATTACACAACTGTAAATCACACTTGAGGTTGCCAAACCACGGGGAAAATTAAATATAAGGAGCTTTACTAAACAGCAAAGAAAGATTATGAGTCACAAAATATTCTCTGAATACAGTGCAATAATTACACAAAAATAGTTCAATTGTTATTAATAGTTTCTTTCACTTACAGTTAGATACAATTTCATTTTCTGGATACTTACTGAATATCTGTTTTACAATATTTTGCAATGTTTTAAGGAAAATAATCTAGATTTGTTTTCAAACCACAAATGTCCTATTATCATAGTTATAGGTCACATGAAATAAAAGCACAATACTACATAAGGTCCAGGGGAGAAAATACATATTTGAGACTGCTCAGATTAATTTAACATGGGGACTTGCATTTCAACTGTGCTGTGAAGAATGGCTACTATTTTGAAAACCATATTTCTGAGTGAACTAGACCATACAGATATCCAGTCATATAAACAAAGATTTGTGATTGGAGTTACAGAATGAGTTTAGAATGGGTGAACAGTTTGATTGGACTAAAATATCTAGAAAAGAAGTGTTTTGGATTTGTGACGTTTACAGCTTTTTAAATGTTTGTGTATATGTGTGTGTATGTGAATACAAATTCTGCCATGTAAATTCATGAATGCACCTGAGAAAAAGGGCTACATAACCCATTACTGGATATCACTACACTCACTGTAAGTCCCCCCTTGGGAAGCTTTACTCCAACACCAGTGCCCAGTGCACCCTTTGAAGCAATTCTGGAACTCCTTTTCTGGACTGGTCAGCAGAGTTGTTCTCCTATTACCTTGGATGTTCTAAATATCATCAAAATGTTTTCCTTTAAATAGAAAAAAGTCATTGGGGGCAGATCAGGTGAGTAGGGAGGGTGTTCCAAACACTTATTTGTTACTGAGTAAAAACTCCCTAATGGTGCTGTGTGAGGTGGTGCATTGTCACGATGCAAGAGCCATTCAGTTGCTAGCAAAAAGTTCAGGTCATTTTGATCTAGCTTTTTCACTTAACATTCTCAGCACTTCTAAAGAGTAAACATGGTTAACTGCTTGTCCAGTTCTTGCAATTTGTAATGAATAATCCATCTCATATCATAAGAGGTCAGCATCTTGTTTTGACTTTTAATTTGGACTTGCGGGACTTTTTTGGTGGTACAGAACTGGCCGAATTCCACTGTGCACTGTGACGCTTTGTCTCATTCATGGTCATATTGGTACACTCAAGCTTCTTCACCAGTGATAACATGGCCCAAAACTCGTCTTGCCTCTGCAAAAGGTCTTGGCAGACCTCAACTCTTCTTTAGTTAAACACACTGACGATCTCCTTCGGAACCATTTTGCACACACCTGTTCTATGCCAAGATTGTGGCTTAAGATTCTCCTGTTTCTCTATCAATGTTTACTTGGTCTGCTGTGCTTCTCATAGTCAGCCAACTATTTTGAAGTAGAATTTGATGGAATTTTGCAAGGTGTTCATAAGTTCTGCTTGTTACTGAATGTCCTGATCTCCTTTCACCAGTGATACTTTCTCTTCTCTTAGAAAAATATTGAATCCATTTGTTTACTTCTGTTTTCTTAATGGCATTATTCTCATAGAGGTGAATTAACATGTCTGTGATTTTACTTCCAATTTTGCCAAGTTTAACATGATATTTAATATTTGTTTATTGCTCTAATTCTAGCTCTGATATTCTTGTAATGGCACACAAAAAACCCCACAACAATAATAATGAACACCAATCAACAATACACAGCCACAAGTCTCATACAGCTGTGAGACGTGGATATACCAAGATTATGAAACTTCACTGAATTTTTTGTACAGTGTTGCCCATGTAAGCACATGGGGGTAAGTTTATAAACTTCTAGGACCACATATATGTGTACACACATATATGTGTACACACATATATGTAGATATACACACAGATATATAATATCTTGATATATATAAATATAACTTGAGATATCTAGGAGATGGAACTCAAGTTTATTAATTAATTTATTTATTTTGCAGTTGTTGGCCAGGGCCGGCTTTGAACCTGCCACCACCCTACTCCTTTGAGCCACAGGCACTACTCAGAACTCAAGTTTAAATACAAAACTCATTTTTGTTTCATATTTACCTTGTACACATAGTCTGGATATAATTTTACATAGTATTTTAAGTAATTTTGTGTATTAAGTCACATTTTGACTATAATTAATCCCATGAGATCAGCTGTGGAACTGGCCTCCTGTGGCATCATGTCGGTGCTCAATATAGTTTGGATTTTATGGCATTTGAGTTTTGGATTTTTGCAACAGGGCTGATAAACTGGTATAGGATGCTTCAAATTCCAGGAGAGTGGTTTTCTTCAATATGCCATGAATTTTAGAGTTACTGAAGCACTTTTAGAAAAAGAATATATGATCAGAATATTTAAGATGATTAGAAATAGTTGGATGCACTATTCATATAGAGATTGATGTTTTATTTATGCCTTTAATATATTTGTCTTTAGTTTCTGTTAAGAATAGGATCATGGGAGAGGTTGCTGGTATGAAATTATTATGTAGAAACTCTAGATCAGGAAAGTGAGGAGGAGAGTATTTCTGGGCTTTCACTACTCCCATAATGCTATGTACTATGATGTATTTATGCCATAAAATATATAACTGCACCTTTTTGTGCTTCGTAATGGGCCATACCTCTGCACTTCATAAACTGGTCCATATCTCCAAGTCATAACCAACAAATGGCATACTTCCTGAAATTGTTCACCCATGAGGAAAGAGTGGTAATAATGGAAGCAATTGGGTAGAGAACAGGATTTAAGACATCAAACATATTTAAAGTTCAAATAAATTTACTCATTTTTAATCTCATGATAGCTTTAATAAATTCTTTTAAACATTGAGTTAAATAGTCAGGAAAATGTCTTATGATATTAGTGATTATGAAAGATATTTGATTTTCATATAAAATGGAATCAGTGTAAACATCTGGAATCATGCAATCCTTATTTATGTACAGTTCTACATTCTATTATTATTAAGGTTTCTCTTGCTCCTGTGTTTCAGAGACAGGTAGTTGATGACGATTTTACAGATTTTACTTCTTTTCAGAAAGCAGGAGTTCCTGTATAGTATATTGTGAAACAATAATATACTGTTTTGTTAATGAAAAATCTTCCTCTCAAATGTCCTTTCATTGGAATACTAAAATTTAATTAGTGGAGAAATTTCTTAAGCATGTAATTAACAAAATTGAATGCAACTCCTTAAAAATGGCTGTGTTTCTGTGTGAAGGAAACATGTTTCATACTTAGTGAGTACCCGAGAGAGAAAAGTATGCATTCTGGATGGCACCTGCGGCTCCAGGAGTAGGGCGCCGGCCCCATATACCAGAGGTGGCGGGTTCAAACCTGCCTAGACCAAAAACTGCAAAAAAAAAAAAAAAAAAGAAGAAGCAAAGAAAAGAAAAGTATCCATTCTGCATAACACAGCTGCCCTGAACCCAGGTCTCCTGCTTTCTTTCCCTTCTTTCTGCTCTTTGCCGAGGTCTCCTCTTTCCATCCCCGAAGACGTCAGTCTCCTTCTTTCCCTTTATGTCTGGATTCTCAGGGTTTGGACCTGCATCTACTTGTCTCTATGGTCAGCTATGATTCTTCAGAGGTTCAGAGATTCCTTAAATGACTTGGGTCAGTTATGTCTTCCAGGCTTTGCGAATGAAGCCCACGTAAGCCCTGAAGCATGCTGTAAGCACTCAGGCAGTTGCCTCCCGAACCTCAGCATAATGAGAAGACTAAATGATGCTAGGCAGTCATTGATTAGGAGGAATATGTTGTTTTTATTGTCCTTGTCAAGAATTTTGTCCCTGCAATTCCTTTATTAGATATATATCTAAAAGACCAAAAACCACAGTACAACAAAAATATTTGTAACAGAATGTTTATTGCAGCCCAATTCACAATTGCCAGGTCATGGAAGAAGCCCAAGTGCCCGTCAATCCATGAATGGATCAATAAATTGTGGTATATGTACACCATAGAAAACTATGGAGCCATAAAGAAGGATGGAGACTTTATGTCCTTCATGTTTACATGGATGGAGCTGGAAAAATGTTCTTTTTAGCAAAGTATCTCAAGAATGGAAGTAAAAGTATCTAATGTACACAGCCCTATTATGAAACTAATTTATAGCTTTCATATGAAAGCTATGACCTAATTATAGCTTAAGAATATGGGGAGGGGGGAGGGGAAGGAGATGGGGGAGGGGTGAAGGAAGGGTGATTGGAGGGATCACTTCTATGCTTTATCTTACAAGGGTACAAGTGAATCTTTCTAAGAGTAGAATATAAATGTCTTAACACATTAACTAAGAAAATGACACAAAGGCTATGTTAACCAGTTTGATGAAAATACTTCAAATTGTATATGAAAACACCACACTGTACCCCATGATTGCATTAATGTACAAAGCTATCATTTAATGAAAAAAAATTTTTTTAATTTGGAACGAAAGCTGATACAAGATATGCAGGAATACCTCAGAAAATCATCTCCACAAATACTAACAGTAAAATAAAACAAACCTAATACAGCATACAAAAGTATACTAGCACCAATGATAGTCAAGAACCAACACAGTCAGATAGTTGCTATTTAGTGAGCTCAGGGATACAGTAATAATGATTTGATGCAGCGTGGGCCTCACCAGTAGAAGGCTCAGTCACCTTCACATTCTCTGTTCATCCAAGGAGAGTTGTGTTTGGGCCTGAGTGCACCTGGATACACCATGGATCTGGTGTCAGAACTGTTCTTCATTTTCTATGACATGAGAGCATACTTACATTAGAAAAATAAAAATTTAAACTCAGGCACTAGACAGAGCTACTCAGACAAGGTTCAAAAATGGCAGAGCATTATCTAGAGAAGTTGGTTGAATTCTCTGACTTGCTAAAGGAAGATGTACTGGGAAGGACTCAAGGAAAATAAAAGCTAAAAGCCTAGCCCACTTGGTCTCAGGCAATTTAGCACGCACTCCTTGGGTCAGTTTTAGGCTAAACATGCTCATCTACTCCCAGTAATATAGTTTCTCATATAGAAAATTTAAAAAACAGGGTTTCAAAAATTATTAGATAAGAAGAGCTCTAGAAGGGGTAAAAAATTATTAGAGTAAAAATAGCATAACATTAAATTGTCTTTTGACTGACTAAACCCATTAAAAATAAGACTGCACATACTTATAAACAATAGTGGCTATTTATTGACTGCTACCCAAGAGTACCATTTTATTTAGGATCTTTATATGTGTTATCTCTGATCAAACATAAGTCTCAGATCTGTGTTCCACATACGTTCTTATGGAGATGATGGAGCAGAGGTATGAAGGTATATAACTTGTCCAAAAAGCCTGTTCTAGTAGTCATGAAGAGGGTTTTCAAATCCTAGTTATTTAATAGCTTACTTTATAAAAACTTACATTATTCTTTTTAATTGTTTTCTGAGTTTATCCATGTAGAATATTTTTACAGACCTGAAGGGGAAAAAAACACTACACCTCAAACATTTTGTACATTTTTCCAGAGTTTTGTTCCCTAAACAAGGATGGCTTTTGTTGTGAAGCCTGGAAGACTTATTTTTAAACTTTTGGTGACCATGTTAGATGAACTGGTCCAGAATATTACAACTCAATGCCTTATGAATAATACTAAACAAGCATGTCCCCCCTGATTATAAAAATTCTGTAAGAACAAATAAGGACTAAACAATGTTCATCAAAAAATTACTATGGACCACACCGAGTAATTCAAATTCTAAATTGAAGATGCAGGAAAATATGGCCAGTCATTAAGGAAATTAAAGTTTCTAGAACCGCATGGAGAGTAGACATTTTTAAACTACTAAAATTTTCAGTTTTTTTAACTATAGCATAATCTAGCTTATTATGCCAGGCACTAAGGTTAAAAACAAAATATTAACTACTAGAGACCCAGAAAGAAAATACAACAGACATGTGTATCACAGAAGGAGAAAATGGATATAATAATGGTAGAGAACAAATAATTTTAAAATATTTAATGATGGTTTTCTGAAAGCAGATATAAGAAAGAAGAGTATCAGTGGAAAGATCAAAATGACTAGAGAAGTTTGATTCATTGTATTGAACACTAAAAAATACTCTGGGAAAATTATTTTACTTAAATGAGCAAGAATCTTTTGAACACTCACACAGAAGGATAAAAGAAAATACGAAACACTTATGAAGTACCAATAGTCAAGTTTTAGATAAAATATTTTTTAAAAAATGAGATTTTCGCATTAGGAGATTCCATAATTCTTTTTATAATCTGAGGATCTATCATTCTGTGTATGTAGGCTATAGCCAGTAAAAATTATGTTATTGATATATGCTCTGCCTGGAAACTTACAAATGGTCCAAGTCTATCGACATCCCAATCAGAAGGAACAGTTAAACATAAATCTTCATTCACTTCAGAACACAAACCCAGATCCTGATAAAATATCCTCACAAGATCAGCTTCAGCATCCTAGAAATCTTCCATTTTGATATTTTCCTGGGGTAGGAAAAAGCACAGGGGTATTTGTATATCATCAGCTTAGAGAAGATTGTCCACATTGGGAAGCAGCTCATGCTAACAGACTCCATCAGCAGTTCTCAACCTGTGGGTCGCGACCCCTTTGTAACAATGAAAATACATCCTGCATATCAGATATTTATATTATGATTCATAACAGAAGCAAAATTACAGTCACGTAGTAGCAACAAAAATAATTTTATGGTTGGGGGTCATCACAACACGAGGAAATGTATTAAAGGGTCACGGCTTTAGGAGACATTAGAAAAGTTGAGAACCACTGTAATAGAGGGAGAAACCCTCAAAGACACGACTTTGGGAAATGTCTAAAATGGAAAGAGAAAGAAGAATCACTAACAGAAGGAGAATGAGACCAGAAGGCAGAAAAGATGATAAAGAAAAAGAAAATCAAGAATGAGAGATAGTCAATAATGAGCACTGGATTTTTTAAAATTTTCTCTTCAGTGATTTTTTACATGTTTCTAGGGATTCAGTGCTACCAAAGAGCACTGTTAGGGGAATCTGAGGTCAGAAAAAAACAGGGGAAATAGGGGCCCTGAGTAGAGAAAGATAATTCCCAAGGATTTCTATTACAATATATCCCTGGGTTGTTATTATTTCCAAACTATATTAGTACTAGGTAGTGTGACATAATTTTTTCAAGTAAAAATAATAGAAAAAGATATTTTTTCATCTGATTTTAGAAGTGAGTTACACTCTTCCATTCTGCTAAACTATTTGAGGAGCTCATTTTTTTTGCTTTAAAAAAAAAATCCAAAAATAACTCATGAATAAAATTAGGTTTTGTCATGAATTGTGATTGCTCTAAAACATTTTTCTTTTGACATTTCTTCATGCAAGGCAGATATTTTGGCAACCACACTTATCATCTCTCTGTGTGCTCTCTCTGGCCCTCCCCTTGCTAGCATCTCCTGACAGGCAGTGATCAGGGTTAGCAAACAGCTCCTCTGGGGCTAAGCATCTATCCAG
>NW_003852404.1:13214321-13215365 GCF_000181295.1 Otolemur garnettii | reverse complement strand
CTGGGAAGGCTCCAGGTACCTGCTTGGCCTACTGAAGGTTGAGTGGCCTCAGAAGCACCCCACCAGGGGGCTACAGATTCCACCATTCTGGCTGCTGCCCAGTGTAGCTGGGAGAGAAAAGGGGGAAGGGATAGTCTTCACAGAGCTGGTGTCTGCAGGAGAGGGGTCCAATACGCACATATGCCAGGAGGGCCTCAGTTTTCCCCAGATGTGTCTCTTCAGCTGACAGCTGGTGCCTTCCTTACTTGTGGGACATTTTTGCTGAAAGTGTGGTAAAAAAATCTGGATTCAATTTATACCAGGGAGCACATTTTACATGGCAAAATATGGTATTCTCTCAGCAGGCAATCCCCACGAATAGTGTGATGGAGCAGAAAAGAAATGAAAATCTAAAATCAACCTAGGCTGTACTATTTATACAAATCTGCTTAATAATATATCCGACTCAGGAATCATGAGTGCTTTTACTTTTACTGAATTCTATACACAAATTAGCAGAAAAGCAACCAGACACTGACAACTAAAACGTGATAAATCAAGGAAGAAATATTTGCAGTGCCCCCTGCCCATTCTCTGCTCTCTTTTTAGTACTATTTCATTCAGACTGAAGTGCTTTTGGTGATTCTCAAAAACTCTCTTTAAAAAAACTCAGGTGGCCTCATCCCTTTGAGTGTAGCTCAAATCATATCAATGCTTCAGTATCAAATTTTCCTGTCATTCACAATATAGTGTATATATTATATATATATATATGTTATATGCATATATAAACACACGTGTACATCTGTTTACACACACACACTATACTTATGCAAATTCTGTCAACCAAGTGGAAGTGAGATATGGAAGTCATTACATGATAATCGTTTCTAAAAACAAAACATTTAGAGATAGTTCACTTGTCTTGCATAAAGTATCTTAGCCTTCAGATACAGTTATTTAAGGAATAAGCAGTTGGAAGATAGTGTTGGTTTTACTTCAGGAAGGCTTGGGAAGTATCTTAGGAAAATTTGTGGGACACTATTCAAATGAAGCCTTTATTAT
>NW_003852404.1:13211380-13213769 GCF_000181295.1 Otolemur garnettii | reverse complement strand
TCACTTACAAAGATTGATTACAAAGCCGTAATTTCAATTTAACCTTATAATGATCAGTATAAAGTTTGTTAACCAATGCATGTTGAATGATAAACATTTTTTCTCACTCTAAGAAACCTGTCTTGAAAGTCAAGTTTCAATCAGCAAGATGTTACCAAGTATGAATTCCCCTTAGCTAAAAGATTTATATAAATTGTACCATAACATTTGCAGTAAAATTCAGAAGTTTCATGGTGAAATGCTGAGCAGGTGGGCCAGAGGCAAACAATACAATCACATCTGAGGTTCATACTCACATTACATCTGAAGTTCTTATTCAAATGCATTGTAGGTCACCTCTCTCGCGTTCCATTAGTTATGCAGCCCGCTCCCCAGTCAATGAGGTGTGGAAGTGTGCTCTACCTACAGGGAAGGATAGAGGAATCACTACCTATGGAAAAGTAATACAACCTATCACTACCTACCAGCATTGAAAATTTTATGGATTTCTAGGTGTTTGGGAACCAGAAAAAAAGGAAGCACATTCACAAAACTTTTAGGTGAAAAAGCTGAGGGAGAGTCACAAAATTAATTTGACTAAGATCTTCTCATTCCTGTTTCCAAATAATTTTCCATGCAGCAATATAAATAAGCATATTTTCAAAGTATAAAGCAAATAGTAATAGTTACTGTTTCCTTGAGTTTTAAACTAGGTGGTAACTAATAGTTGGACAGGATGTGGAGACCATATCTGCCACTTCATAAACAAAAGATGGTGTGTCCACCTCAGTCCCTGGGACATAAACTGCTACCGTCCACCAACTTTTCCTATTTTATATGTCTTTCTAGGGTTACTTTTCTGTTTCCCTCATTCTCTGAAAATCTTTGAGATATTTCTGGAGATTTTCCAATTTTTTTTTGGCCCCACCACTTTGGGAAATTTTGCCCAACTAAACTATAATTTGGATGTCCAGTTCTTTTGGGGGGTATGTTTTTCTTGATTCTTAAAAGAGAGGCAGATTTTTAACATTAATCTATGGAATTTCCATTTTATACCTGTGCATTTTTATTTACTTTGATTAAATTTTCACTTACTTTCCTAAAACTTCACTTATAGAACTAGATTTTTTTCCTCACCAGCTATCAAAAGAATGTACTTGCTGTTTACATAATTGATATGTGTGTTTTCCCTGTTAAAGAATATTTTAGAACTTCAAAGTTTTAATAAATCTCATTATCTCTAATACTATATGAATTAAAGCCATAAATCAAAATTACTAATGTACGAATATTTCAGAGGCTCAGATCTCAGAATTTGACTACTTTTCTTATCCCTACTGAACACTCCATTGTCCTTGTATATTTAGATACCTGTGTTAACCTATAAAGTTAAAGATCAGATCATGCTATATCCTTTAGTGCATATAATAGAGTAAACCAGTAAACTGGTTTAGCACAAGCTGATCTTTATAGAAGGAGAACAATAACAAAACAAAACTCCTAAAATGAATACATAATTTTCATAAATGTCTCTACAAATAATTGCTGATATGCTTGAGAAAAATTATTATTTTTATCATATTCTTTTGGCTTTTATATTGTTTACTTATGAATAAATTACATGAATAATTTGTATTATGACATTTTTACTAAAAAGACAAAATACATTTTTGAAGTAATATCAAATGTAAATAAATATGATGACTTTCCATAGGTATATGATTTTATTGACAGACATTTACATTGATTTTTTTACAAGAATTTTCTCTCATTTTTGTCTGTTATTGAGCTCTGTTGATCCCCTTTTAAAGGCTCTGTATGCCTTTCTGGCCATCCTTCTCTGCTTCCACAATGTCATGCCTTCTTGTCATTTTATCTGCCATATATTCATTAATCAATTATCTATTTTATGTGTAACTGTCAGACAATGGGCTAATTTCTATTTCTTAGTAATTTTTGAAGATCAATGATCTATCACAATGTAGCTAGTGACTGTTAAATGAATTTTTGTTGATTTAGTAATAGTTGTTATCTTTGGAGTAAGAATGGGGGAAGTATTTATTTAAAAATGACTTTTGAATCAATACATTTTAATTCTAGCTGTAGTAATTATAATTTGTGAAACCTTAGGGAGAATATTTTTTATCCTTTTCTTATTTATATATTTAGGTAATTATGGTTTTCGTAGAATGTACTATTGTATATTTACTCTCTTCCTTGTGTTTAAATACTTAAGGAAGCAAAGTATTTGTTCATTCCAAGAAGGCGTTGATTTCGTTGATTGATCCAGTCATGTTACTTCTACTCTCCTAGCCAGACATTGACTTTGAAGGAAACATGTTATCCCTTTCTGGCAATTAAGATGCTGATAGAAATTTGTTTGTGAGTGAGGAACACAGAATTTTCTGAA
>NW_003852404.1:13208225-13210722 GCF_000181295.1 Otolemur garnettii | reverse complement strand
AATCCACCTGCCTCGGCCTCCCAGAATGCTAGGATTATAGGCATGAGCCTCCTGGCCTGGCCAAAATAATTTTAAATGTATGTGCTAAATCCAAAAAGTCACAGTATGCTCCTAAAATCTTTATATCTGACCATTTGGAAATGACAGAAAAAAAAATCTATGATGCCAGTGCATTATATAAGGAGAGCAGGGTTATTAAAATTTATTTCACACTGAAAACAAAATTATTTTTTAAATGCTTCCCAAATACTTTAGTATCCTTAACCCAAACTGATAGAAAATTGAATAAAAGGTTTTTCTCTTCGTGTGTTAGTAGAGTGAACAAACCAACCATTAAATGCCATCTCATTCGAATAACAAATTCACAGACTAGTTTTGCAATTGGAATGAACTCCAACACACTATTGGAATATTGGAATAATGGAATTATATTATCCCATGCTTTGAGTGCTTTTGATTTTGGTTTTCAGCCGCTATCCTTACATAACGAGCCTCTAAGCTTCCAAAATACATTATGTTTTCTACCTTTTCAACATATCAGTGCAAATATTTTGCTTGTAGTTCATATTTTTTCTCAAAGTTAACATAAAACTACTTTTAGGAAACACATTTGCATTCCATTACTACCGTAAAAAAATATCGGGCTAGATTCTTAGTTCTTCTATTAGTTTCATTTTCCTGCATTTATCCTCATCAATGAGAAAAATGGAAAGACAAAGGGAACAGCCAATGCTGGAGAAATCAATTTGAGGTCAATGAGCAAAGATTATGTTCAAGATGGAGTACACAGCCTATAGTAAATCTGCAAAAAGGGGGAGGAAAGGAAATCCTCCAACCACTCAGAAATTAGACAAATGTATATACTTTATGAGCCATAATTGCTGTGAGCTGCTCATTTCACAGTGTGACCTGGTTATTTCAGGCTGACTTGCAGAACCAGGAGCAGGATGGGCACCAACAAAAGTCATTCATGATGTGAAGATAGTGAAATATGCATTCATCACCATCACCATGAATTACTTTTCATAATATTTGTTTCATTTTACAATATACTTAACTTGCCAATGAACTCCAACTTCAACATCGCCCAGTATCTGAAGAACTTCTTTTTGCCGAAACATAATTTAACTAAATACTTCCTCTCAGATATCTAATAGGTCAGTAACTAGTGAAAATAAATCAGACAAATAAAGAGGGCACTAAGAAGAATTTCACCTTCAAGAGGCAGAGGAATGAAGAAAGTTTTCTAATACCAAAAGAAATTGTGTACTTCTGTGTACCTGCCAAAGACAAAAATATGTTTCTCGTTTTACTAACAGTTGTGTAATTACAAAGCAATTGAGATTCTAACCAATACATCCACGATGTCTAGTGAGATAAGTTTGGCTATGGTTAAAGTCAAAGAGAAGCAAGTCTCAGTTTTTGTAAATTTTAGGACGATTGATCCATTAAAGTTAAGCGTGAGGAACAAGTAAATGATCAGACCAAGATCTGACATTCAGTAAAATAATGTGCCACAGCCTTGCAGATTCTCGTGACACACTGAAAAATAGCTCAACTCTTTGGGTTGTTTTTTTTTTTTTAAGTGAGGAGTCACTGTATTTTCATTCACTGGCCACCTACCCAACCATTGCAATGCAAAGGTTTTTACATCCCAGATACAATGCAATTGAAAGAAATGTGCAAATACTACATTGCTTTCTTGTTTTTGGATATTTCACATTAGAGTCTTCACTATTATTACTAATTACTTGATAATTCCTATTTCGTCATGGCCAAATTGAAATCTGTGTGAAATGTGGTTTTCCACTATATGGTAGTTCTCAAACTCTGGTCCTGTTTATCACACTAAGAGGTAGGTTTATAAACTTTTACATCTCTCTCTATATTCATTATGAAAATAAATCACCACATCATATTCATCCTCTGAAATTTCTTTTCCGTGTATTTCTTCCTTTCTTTTCCATGTATTCCTATTCTGATGAAACTGTATATATTGGCCAACAGCTTTGCGTTTAGGAAAGGCAGATTGGAACACTGACTTTCCCATGATCACCTTTATTGTTTTACCTCTCATATGAAATAATTAATTTTGCACCTAATTAGAATTTCCTATTGTGTCACACTACAGTTTTAAAACATTAGTTGATTCTATATTATAGACACTTTTGAGGTTGAATTTTCTAACTCTGTGTTCATAGTTTTCTTCACTATGTTGACCCAATTTTTTGACTTTCAGTCCTAAGTTAAAGTAACTCTTTTTAGCATAGGTACCTCGGCACACATAACTCACCATAGCTTTTCATAGTTGCATGTCTATATTTCATTTCCTGCCTGTTGAAGTGCTCTTTTTATTACCTTCCTTTCAATCATGTCAGTTATGGCTGAAATCAAAGTCAAGCTTTCTTATGAATCTCATTTTATAATATCTATTCTATTAATGTAAAATCTTAATAGTATCTTCTGTCAGCACTGCTCACACATGCGGGTATGGGCA
>NW_003852404.1:13206903-13208104 GCF_000181295.1 Otolemur garnettii | reverse complement strand
AAAAAAAAAAGGAAGTTGTTTTTATTTGTTTGAAAGAGTGGGATATTTTGAACAAATGCATTTTTAAGAAGATTATGGCAGGAATAAACCTGTCGATTACATCATTCTTACACTGTAACCACTCATTGCTTGTCTGGGCGGTATCCCATAGCGTGAGTCATATTTCCTCCTCTAGAGCCACAGATGAGAAGCAGTTCAGTTTCTAGTCTAGTGGGACTGCACTGAAATGTGGTCTTATTAGAGGTAATGTCAGCGAACCTGTCAAATTCAACATCAAGTCCTGTCACCGTCTCCAGAGAAATGAGATATTTGATTGATCTGTATAGTTGCCAAATCCTTGCCATCATTTAGCTTTACTCAGGGCTTTGGATGAGTTTATTGCTATCAATCAATATGTATATGAGTGTAAATATATATTCCTATACCTATATATATTCAGAATACTGCATATAGATATGTATATATTCATGTATATATGTATGTTCATATATGTGTAATTATTTATCAGGAAAGTCTACTGGAATGAATATTACTAAATCCTTAGTGACTTCAGCCAACTGTATTATTTAAAATGTATGCTGTGTGACATCATGGAGCATACATTTTAAATAATACAGTTGGCTGTACTTGCACTTTAGTTTATGTTTCAAAATTTAGTATAGCCACAGTTTATGCTTTAAATAATAAAACTTTAAGTAGCTATTTCCACTGGCCTACTATAAAACATTGAAATTTGCTTTTAAATTGCAAGAAATCTATTAACAATTATAAAAGGGTGAAAGTACAGAAGATTTTACTGAATCCTGTATAATACTATGTAAAAATTCTACACAAATAGCTTTGGGAATATATTGTTCATTCCTTACTAAAATTTAAGAATGATGTTCTTTGTAAAAAAATAAAGTCGTACCTTAAAGGAACTCAGTTCAGTTCATTTAACTGTATTTTTATCTCTAAATAGAGGTAATTATTAAAAATAATACAATTCATCATTTTGTACCATATTTCTGTAAATCTCAGATTTCATTCATTTTGCAACAGCGTGATACCTCGTTCACCGTGAAGGGAGGAAACCTAAATGCTGCCACTGGAGCTGTAATGTAAATGTCATGACTTTTAACAAATTTACCTGCTAAAAGATCCCTTTCAATCTCAATTTGAGATGTTTAAAATTCCATATCATTCTTCAGATGATTAAGAA
>NW_003852404.1:13204481-13206237 GCF_000181295.1 Otolemur garnettii | reverse complement strand
CAAAGCTGTTGAAGTTGAGGGTTTTTCTTTGTTAGGTATCATCTTAGTAATGACCCTGTGGCAAATTTCTGTGTAAACTGAGCCCCACAGGTTATAATTTGTGAATGGCATATTGAAACATGGGATTATTTTGGACCAGAAAACATAAGCATCTTCTAGTAGATGGCTTATTTTTGAGCTGAAAACATTTTAGTTGTGGAAGAAAAACAAAGTACCAATAGTCACTTTTTATGATATTATGATATTTGGAACCAAAAACGGTCAATCTCCCTTGTTGCTGATACATACACAATACTTTCTGATTTTGCCTCACAGTTAAAAAATTAAAAAAAAAAATAACAAATGTGATTATTGAAATTTTCAAATGAGAAATATTACCCTTTGGGTAAGGTGATGATAAGCACCGACAAACATAATGAGGAATTTGTTGTTTGTTTATACCAAGTCTCAAAAGGTTAACAGATACTGAATTTTTATTAAGTTTTTTCTTTTTTTTGTTATGGGATAATATGAGGGTACATATAATTAGGTCACATTATTTGTGTTTGTAGGGTAAAGTCCAAAGTCTGAGTCGTAGTTGAGCCCTTCACCCAGGAACTGTGCCATAAACCCCTACGTTGTACTGAAAAGGTGGTAACGGATGGAGCCCCCATTTTCTGCCTCTCCTTCTTCAATTTAACAGGGAACAGCTGTTCTTCCACCTGGGCCTGTAGTTGTTGGTCTATTATTTTCAGATCAGTAGTGAGTACACAGGATGCTTGTTTTTCATTCTTGAGATACTTTACTAACATACTTTGAATGTTCTCCAAATCCATCCAGTGAATACAAAATAAGCAAAGTCTCCATTTTTTGTGGCTGAATAGTATTCTTTGGTATACATATCCACAGTTTATTTATTCATTCATGAGTTGATGGATGCTTAGGTTATTTCCATATCTTTGGGATTGGAAAACAATCCCATCAATCAATGGGCAAGTGATATAAACAGAACCTTTTCTCAAGAAGATAGATGCCCCTATTATGAAACTAATTTGTACCTTTTATATGTAAGCTATAACCTAATAACAGCCTAAGAGTTCGGGAAGGGGGGAGGGAGAGGGGAGGGGGAAATGAGTGGAGGGAGGGGGATTGGAGGGATCACTTCTGAGGTTTATCTTACAGGGGTACAGGTGAATCTTTCTAAGAGCAGAATGTGAACGTTTTGAAATAATGACTAAGAGAATGACACAAAGGCTATGTTAACCAGTTTGATGGAAGTGTTTCAGATTGTATGTGAAAACCCCACACTGTATCCCAGAAGTGCATTAATGTACATAGTTACCATTCAATAAAAAAAAAAATTAAAAAAAAGGAAGATAGATGAATGGACAACAAATGCATAAACAATGCTTATCACCCCTAATCATAAGAGCAATGAAAATCATAAACACCTTGAATATCACCCAACATCAGTGAGAATAGCTCACATTTTAAAATCCTAAAACTGCAGATGCCGATGCGGGTGTGAAAGAAAGGGTACACTGATGTGCTGTTGGTGTGATTCCACACTTGTATAGCCTTTTTGGAAAAACTATGGAGAATACACAAAGAAATAAAAGTAGACCCCCCCCCCCAATTGACCATGCAATACCATTACTAGGTATCTACAGAGAAGAAAAAAGTAATTTTACCCTAAGAACCTTTGCACTATAATGTTTATAACAGATGTAGAATTTAATAGACTATTTGAATGCCCCATTTGGTTTCTTAAGAGACA
>NW_003852404.1:13171525-13204383 GCF_000181295.1 Otolemur garnettii | reverse complement strand
AGTAGCTGCTGCTCTGTTCTTAAGGATTTCCTCATATTCGATTAAAAATAAACATCCAAATAAGACACACACCTGAATGGATTCATTAATTTTAATTTATCTTCCATGGGTTATTTAGTATTCACCTATACAATTTGAATTTTTATACCATTTAGGTATATATTTTAGGTGGTAGGAATAATGCTAATATTTTAAAACTTCTCATCATTCACTGTAAGAACAATTGTCCATTAGAATAAGCATTTATAATTTTACATTTATGTCAAGTCACTCACAGTATATAGACCATTTATTATTGAAAAAATTCATTTTGTGGGAAATTTTTTGATTAATCTGAAGTGATACTAAGTTTACAATAGATTCATAATGTGATTTATGGAACATTCCTTCTAATGTTAAATTTTCTGCATTATATCAAAAATGTTTCATCTAGCAGCAATTTAAAGAAAAGTACATTATTTTTCTGGGCAGAGAGTATAATACTCATTTCAAGAAGATTACAGGAAAGGACCATTTCTATTTTTATTAAGTAAAATAATTTTGCTCTTAAAAATCTAGAATAAAATTCCCAGCCTGTGTTTTTAGTCATTTATTTTACAGTGGGAGATTAATTCTCCTCAGTCTCACAGTTAGTAAAATATAATAGAAGGAATAAATTGTGATTGCTAATTCATACTTCCATTAAATAAAAAAGATGATATTTCATGGTGTGTAAGACTAAACAGTAAAAATGTTTCATTAAAGATTTTTGTTTTTTAAAACAATGGAATAATTGCCATAGGATTTTCCTAACATCATATTGGAAAAGACACTTTCATACCTAAACCAGGTTATAAATTCTTTACTGAAGGAGGTTTGGAGCGGCATTGAGGTTTTGTGAAATGAATTATCAATTGAACTGACACTTTCATTAAATAAAGAAATTGAAATGGTATATATTCTTATACCGTAAGAGAATGTTCAGTTTTCCCTCTTGAGGGACTTGTTATTTCAAAATAGCCTAAGAATCTGAATCAATTTTTAGAGATCTATAATTTGTGAAAATATTTTTTATTCCTGTGAACATTAAGAAATTATTTTCATATAATTTCTCACTACTTGGGAGCAAAATTCTGTAGTTATTTAAACATTGCCAGAAAATATTAGCAGCAAGTGTTTGATCAATCTATTTTTTAATTTGCTTCTTGAATAACCACTTACTATTGTCTGAATCATTCATTATACGCAGGTAAAAAATTATATCACGTGAATTTCCAATCCTTCCTCCCTTATACTGCTTGAATATTTAAGGATTATAATGAAACTAAACTTTTAAATGATGAAACTCTCCCCTAGGTTATTGCCAAGAAATTGAAATTTAACAGGATGTGCTAAATTATTTTAGCTCAGTTCTCCCAGATTTGATGATCATCCTTAAATATTTGTCAGTTCCACATAAGTAAATTTGATAAACTCTCAAACTCTTGGGCCCAGCTGATCCTCTTGCCTCAGCCTCCCAAGTGGCTAGGACTACAGGCACCCACCACAATGTCCACCACACCGGTTCAGGCTGGTCTCCAACTAGTGAGCTCAAGCAATCCACCTGCCCTGGCCTCCCAGGTACTAGGATTCTAGGTTTGAGCCACAGTGTCTGGCTGGATAAATTTTTCTAATCACATGATTTACATTTTCATTCTCTGCTGTCAAATAAAACTCATCCTTATATAATATTTTGTTTTGTGCTAAAATCTGTTATGTTTTTCTACATTTTGTATTTCTCTTTGCACCATTTACCAATGACCTTAAACTCAGTCACATCCCAAACTTAGCTAAGTCTTTCTTGCACTTATTTATGTGACTTACTCTAGATCCTGAGTGCTCTGTGTAACCAGTTAAAGTTTGTTAAGCATTATTCTTACTGCAATATCAGCATGTATTAATTATAGAAATCTTAGAATATATAAGTTAGATAACAAACAACTTATCTATCATCTGTGTACTACTTACTTGAGAATTGCTAAACACTCACATGTGTGTTTCCCTACCTCGTATTCCGTTCACCCATAAATTCACCTCACCTCAAATACTACACTGTAACATATCTTAGGATACTTCATAGAACTTAATCTAAATGTTAAATTTATATTTTTAATTTTATAAATATTTATATGACATTCAATAAACTTTGTGTTCACTTATGTTACTTTTAAATATTAATTTTTATTAAAGGAGAATGGAATGACGATTGTACATTTTCATGATTTCTTTCTGATTAATTCTTAGAAAGACTATATATTAAAACATATGAACATTTCAAAATATTTTTTTAAACTTCAATTTAACATATATTCCGTTCTGAAACCGTAAAAGCCAAATAACAGTGGAAAGTCTAATGAGGAGAAAAATAACCCAGTCACACTTCTGTAGCATAACCACTTTTTAACTCTATTTCTTTTAGTCCTCTTTTTCATCCTCTTTGCAGTCTCGGTAGTCCGATGTCACCCTAAATGTATGTGCCTTTTTGTAACATAATTTTTCTCATTACGGCATTTTACGAGTACATTCCCATGTGGATCAGCACCTCTTCCCATGACGTTTCCTAACTGCATGCTATGTTATATCAATATAGCCCATATGTCTATCAACTGTTAAGTTTCTTTACGACTTAACATTGTGATTAATTAAAACTTTGAAAACATTTAAGGTTAAATCATAAATGTATAATAAATGGCCTTCTCATTATATAATTGCTCTAACACAATTAGCATTATGTCCTGGTTGTAGGTTTTCTGGGTCACTGTTTACTGTAGATTAAACTATCTCAATTAGTATTGCCAAAAGTACACTATAAAAAAGAACTTAAAATAATTATTTTTCCTCTCAGCAGAAAGTTTCCTTGCTTTAACAGAAACACTGGCTAGCATAAAATATTTAAGGTATGTGTAACACTCAAAGATGAAGAAGTCTATAGTGATTGCTTTAATTTGCAAAATTTGACTACTAGACTGCTACTTACGTTGAAATTTTACTTCTTAGGATTTGTCAACTTATCCTTGTCAAGGCCAGAGACAAAAATAATGGCTTTACCTAAACAGAAAATTCAAGGAGAATTTAATAAATGGGACTCTTACAAAAAGCACGGTCCATATGTAAGGGAACCAGAAGGGACCGTTCAGATCCTGAGCAGTGATAAAAGCACAGGGAGCCATGGACCAATGTAGCCTGAAGTGACAAGAGACTGTCACCAGAACCTAGACACATGTGTGGAGAGGAGAGGTGCTATTCCTGGATTATCTGAGGAGGAAACGGAAGATTAACGACCTACACTCTCCCTTTTTCTATCTTATTCCAGAGATCACAGTGGCTACGCTCAGAGTAAAGCCTATGCACGAGAAAACCCAGAGAAAAGGCCTGGGCTGAGTGTTGGTCCTCAGAGTCAAACAGAAATCATCCAGCCCAAGAACTTGGTTCATTTCACATTCATATTTTCCGAAGCATTTTTATGATTCTGCATACAGCAAATGCAGTGACCTTTCATAATATACAATAAAAACCATTCTCCAAATATTCTTTATTTTTGGTTTTATTATTTTTTCACATACAGAAACTACTCACATGTATATCACCAAGTGGAGATTTTGCTTTAAGATTTGTGTGTTTGGCAGCAAGAAGAAAAATGTAAATTAAAATTTTTATTTATATTTATTTATTTAGTTTTCTTTAATTCTTCTTAAATAAGGGTTTTCCCAAAACTCACCCTAAAGCCACCATACACAGAGAATATTTAGGGATTACTTCTTTTGGCACATCTGTGCATAGGCTACATTCTCTGAGGTAGACTTTTCCCACTGAATTTGACAGATAACTGTATATATATATCTAAAAACTGTCCCTTTCTATGTATACATCTATAAGAAACAAAAGAGAAAAGAAACAGAAAAAAATTGTATATCCATGTAAGTATGTATAGAAAATGTGTACATGTATGTGTAGGTATAGGTACCTATGGAGATAGACATATGTGTTGATTTATGTATATGTGTGTAGACCTAATCCATATCCGGGTGAGGAGTCCCTGGCCTCAAGGCCACATCCTTAAGTATGGCCTATTGACTGAATCCAATTTGACAAAACAAAAGGTTCAGAGGCCTTCCCAAGTTCTTCGCACAGTGCTGCCAACCTATGTGCTTGGTGGTAAGTTTATCAACTTAATTGTCAGACTTCATATGTTTGTAGGAGATTTTTTTTATAACTACCACAACTGAAATTCTCTTCAAAACTGGCAAAAGAATAAATTATGGCACATTTATATAATGAAATACTAATCTACAATAGAAAGAAACACACAAGGGAAAGGCAGAGGACAAAAGAAAGAAGGTGGATTCATCTCTGCTGTGTAATTCTAAGTGAAAGGACTCACTCTCAAAAGGTGGAAACACCACGGTTCCTTTTAAATTACAATCTGTAAAAGCAAGCTAGTAGAGAAAGTGGATGAGTGGTTTCTGAATGAGTGGGTAGATGGAGGGGTGTTCTAACAAAAACAAATGAGATTGGGGGGGTTAGGAATATTTTACATTCTGATTTTGATAGTGGTTACATGACTCTGAAATTGTCACCTGTATATACTTGAAACACCAGAAAAATGAATATACATGTAAGAGATCTTGTTGGAATGAAATGAATCATTCCCCCAAAGTATGAATTGCAGGAAAATGGATGTGTGCAGTACATCTATGTGCCCTTGACTAGTGATAGTACCTTCCAGTAAACTCTGAAAAGATGTGCAGTAGGTAACATCTCTTAAAATGGGTCTACCCTCATGTGCACCGTCTGTATATATGAAAAAGAACACTGCAAAAACCACGTGGGACGCAGTTTAAAATCCATGAGCAGGACACATTCAGTTCACAATGGACAGCATGAAGAGTGGACCAAACCACTATTTGAAGGAGTAATGTCTAATAATTTTCCAAAATTGACAAATTGATTAACAAGATTAATCTAGATACTTAAAAATCTCACAAAATTCCACCTAGAAAAACAGCAGAGAAAAAAGAAGCAAACAAAACCTTAATCGTAAGTAGATCAAGAGATACCACCTTTCCAAAGGGCGATGGTCAAACTGAGAGATGACTCTCAAGTTATGAAAACTAGAAATGGTTTTCACAATCAAATAATATGTAAAGTGCTAAGTTTTGAAAAGCTCTCAAGCCAGAATTCTAAAACCAGCAAAAATATTCTTCGAAATGAAAGCAAAAATAGTACTATTTTTGGACTTGAAAATGAGAAAATCATTTGTTATCAGTATTTTGCATCGGAAAAGTACCTAAGTACATGGTCCCAGTGGAATATCAAAGTACAAGAAGGTATAAAAATTGGGGGAATAAGTAAATGTCCTCCTAAATGGAAAACAATGCAGAATATTTTAAAAATAGAAATATTGTTTTGTCTCTTGCACAAGTAATGAGAGACATTTAAACAGTCAAACTTTTACAAGGTAACCAAAAAATTGTACTCGGGAGGTGTATTAAGTGGCAATAAGTAATTTATGGCCAATTGTAATGAATCAAGTTATGTGATGTACATTTTTAGAAAATCCAAAAATGATAAAGGAAATCATATAAATAAAAAGCTGATATTAAAGAAAACAGGATTAAAAATTCTCAAGAAGCTTAAAAATATAATATAGGAGAAAATTTTTTTTTCTTTTCTCTGTCATCTCATTTGGTCTCTAAAATGTTGTATTTTTAAAATGAACTCACAATGACATGAGTAACTCCTTTCATAAATAAAACCAAAAGCTAAAATTAATAACTGCTTTTTAAATAATATAAAAGTAAAATGAATAGCTACTTTTATAACAAAAATTATTTTAAATCTTTTAAGAAATGAGAAAAAATTAAATGTTATGTACATGTTTGTAAGTGCAATGAAAAAAATATATAAAAAATATATAAATTGACCTATTTTATGCACAAAACTTAAAATTAAATGTTATGTACATGTTTGTAAGTGCAATGAAAAAAATATATAAATTGACCTATTTTATGCACAAAACTTCTTGTTTATAAGTCTGTGCTTTTGATGATTCACTATTTAAAACAGAAAAATCAGCATAATATTTTCTACACAGATATTGCTGAAACTTTGGATATTATAAAGATGTATTTGTTTATATTTCATTTTAAATGTGGTATTTTCTGTAATCTACTATGATAAACTGAATCTATTGGAAATAATTAAACATGAAATAGATGTATTGCCAGAAATAACCCATTGATATATATATACAATTCCATTATGTTCAGTGTTCCAAAGTATATATGTTAAACACTAAATGTCTGTCACAACAGTTGAATTACTTAATATTCTGCATCTGTTTAAATATATGTGGATAAAATAATTAATGTGTTTCATTATCTTCATTTGCAATTGATGAGAAAGGCAAATCACCAACTAATAACTGAAATCAATATAGTTGGAAATGAAAGTAAAACTCTGTATCTTCTGCTAGTTAATTCTCTGAGTTCTCTATCTGTTCTTTTAATATAGTGGCTCTTGATGTATTGTGTTTCTTGGACACTTAGTCATAGCAAAAACATATGAGAAAAATTAAATATTGATGTTCACAGTAGGGTAGTTGCAATATTTCATAGGCTTTTACCAAATAAGCAATATTTTTGCTTGCCAGGACATTCTCTGTTGATGAAAAATTATTTTTCTTCACACTGGAAAAGAAACATGAAAAGTCATTTTCAACTCTATTTAGCTGTTATGGAAGCATTACTTCTTTTTTTTTGGAAGGAAGTAGACATAAAGTACAATAGAATTGTTGACAGAATTGGCTATTCCTTGACACAAATCTGAAGATCTCAGTGTGTTAAAACAAGCCATGTTGCTTCATAGAGACACATATATGTTCTATTGAAATGTTTCTTATTTTTTTAATTGAAAATTGTTGACTTCTTGTTCAGTAATAGATTCATCATTCCTTTGCAATGCAGAATTCAAAATATATTAGCAGAACAATGGGTAGATAAAATCTCATATTGCTCCCTAACTATAAATATAGTTTTTCATTATCTGTGCTTTGTCTGAGAAATACACACCAATTTTTCGTATGTCTTTAATTTTAAAAACATTCTCTGTCAGTGTCTACATAGATATGCTCTGAGATATAACACTAATGCCTTAGAAACAGTTCAACAAAACAATGAAACTGTATTATAGATCTTCTGCTACATTGAAATCATTATTGCTGAGGTAAATGGATGTAGATATTATTTATTATTTATTTTTCTCCTTGACTGACACACTAAATCTTAAGAGATTCTCTATAGGTCAAAAAATAAATAAATATCCATATATTTTAGAAATGCTTTTTTGATGGAAGGGATGGATCCCTTTGTTATGAGTGTTGAGTAATGTATAGACCGCATCCTTGACTTCTGGAAGCTTCCTGATGAGCTAAGGTAGACAAGATGCATATATATATCTTTACAAATATGAATGTTTATGATATTTTTGAAATAATTATACAAAATCAAGAAGGCTTGTTTTTATTTATTCATTAGTTTGGTTTTGAGACAGTCTCTCTCTTTGTCACCTGCGCTAGAGTGACGTGGCATAAGCCTCACTCCTTGGCTCAAGTGATCCTCCTACTTCCTTCAGCACACCTCCATTAGTTTCATCTATAGGAGTGTGACACCATGCCCTGATCAATTTTTTCCCATTTTTTAGCAATGACAGCGATCTCTCTCTTGCTCAGGTTGACCTTGAACTTCAGATGTTAGGTGGTTCTCCCATCTTAGCCTTCCAGAGTGCAAGGATTATAGGCGTGAGCCATTGTGCTTGGCCTCAGAAGGATGTTTTACAGAACCCCAGAAATTTCTAAAAATATCAGTGAAAGATACCATAAAATTGTTTCATCTGAAATAGTCATTGAAAGAGAATTGTAATTGCAATGAGAAGGGAAATATAAAGATAGGTTACTAAGGTTATAAATATGAATTATAAATATGTTAAATCCACACAATGTGACAGGTGTTACTGTAAGCACTATGGTATTTTTGTATGTTTGTTTTTGCCATGATTTTCCACCCCATTACAATCTTTTTATTGTCATTTATAATATTTCTAAAATTATGAAGAGCCTACATTATTTTTATTTGTATTGAAAAACAATGCAGCAGAGGTCTGGGTTAAATGATTTGTCCTAAGTTAATAAGCAGAAAAGCAAGTTGAGGTCAGAATCTAAAAATCCATGTAAGAGAGAGTATTTTTTCATAAATAAACAAATAAATAGCAAGTATAGTATATGTACTAATAATTATTAATGTATCATTCATATTCATTTATCCATTTCTTCACTTATCCAGTTGTTCATTAAGTTTAAAAAATGGTTGACAGAATATTGATTATCAAAAACCATGCTACAGTTAAGGATCCCGCTGTAAATTAGACATTTGCAGCTGCAAATTATTTTATTCACGGAAAGATTTCAAAAGTCAGACAGAGCCTATAATATAGCACTTTGGTTAAGGTAAAAAATGATTCTTACAGATTTTGATCAGATCTAAAATCATTTATATCTCAATATAAAAGATTACATGCATATATAAATTATATATTATTATACATAAATTAATAATTATATACATGAAAACATATACTTGATTTTCTCACATAGAAAATAGGAAATACATATAATTTACACATGATTGTGTAAATGTGATTAGGTATTTTATCACAGACTTAATTTTGTTGTTATATAGCTGTCTTCCTCTGTCTGTCTCTTCCCCATACCAGACTCATAACCCTAAAATGAGGTAAGGCACCCCAGGTTTGAGCTAGTTACACACTGCGCATTATGGATCAATAGGGACTATTCATCCAGTTACATGTACACGTTTTTACTAGTCTGCTAATGTTGTTGCAACAAAAGACCACAAAAAACATAAATTTATTTCTCAAAATTCTGGGGCCTCAAATCCCAGATTAGGGTGTGAACAGATTCTTTTCTCCTAGGAGCTTTCTCTCCGGCTGACGGGGGCTGCCTTTGGGCCTCATCCTCCCCGCCTTTTTCTTGGTGTCCTGGCATCCCCAGTGGCTCTTCCTTTTCTTATAAGCTCATCGTTTATAAGGGATGAGGGCCCAACCTTTATGACTTCATTTAACCTTAACCGTCTGTTTCAAAACAATATCTTCAAATATATTTATACTGGGGATGGAGACTTCAACATACGAATTTGGAGAAACAGTTCAATCCATAATAATGTAAAAACATGTTTTTACATTAGAAAAACATTTTTACATTACAAAATGTTTTTACATTACAAAATAGAGCTTGTTAAGTAGTTGTTTAAGCTGTTAGATGCAAGTGATCAATTCATACCATTTTACTCCAAAATACTTTGTCAAAACCATTAAAAGTCAAGTGGCATTGACTTAATTCTTTGCAAAGACTATACACTATTCTGCTGTTATGCACAGCCCATAATTTATGCATCACTCCAATAATGAGTGTATAAAATGTCAGCTACTTTTATTCACTTTTTCTGCAGTACGTATCTTTGTACTTATCCTTTTTTGTATTAAACTTTTTAAATTGATGGATGATAGATCAAATTCACAAAAGTGTGATTTCTGTATCAGAGGCTTTGTGTATTTGAGTTTTAGAACAAATTGCCAAATAGATTTTCAGAAGGCGGCAAACCTGATATTTCCACCAAATATCCGATTCTAATTCTTTTATCACAGACTCCACAGCCAAAGGACTATAGTGCTTTATTTTATTTTTAAAATCACTCTGATGGGTTTGTTATTTCACTAAACGTTTAATTTTTTCCATTAATGTCAGTGAATGTTAGTCCTGTTTTATAGATTTAGATTTGCATCTCTGGAAATTGAAGCATATACCCTTTGCTAAAATGTTGTATGTCTTTTTTCTTTATAATTTATGATAATTTATGTAATTGACTATAATTTATAGTAATTATTGGAAGATTATGCATAATATAACTATACTATCGTCAGCTTTTCAATTATGTACGGGGAATCTATCTCAATTGGTCAGCTAAGAATGTGGGCTGGTAATTTTCTCAGTGGATATTTTCTGATTCAGGAGGCTATTTTAGGATCAGAGCTTGGCACAGGCTGAGGTCTAGTGATGGGAATAGGGAAAGCAGCAAACCTCTTAGTGGTTGTGTGGGGACAGAAAAATTGAGAGATCCAGAAACCTCAAATAACATGACTCTTTTTTTTTTAAATACCTCAAAAGACATTTGCTATATTGCATGGCTTAGAGAGCTAGAGTTAGGCTGTAAAGTATTGTCAGGCTGGCACTTAAAGAACAAAAACCTCACAGAGCCAGAGGGCATAATAAATGAATAAACAGACCAGAGGAGAAAGTCCTGGAGATCGTGATAGATTAACTCTGAATTTCCAGACTACCCCTCACCTGGGAACACTTAGTGATCATGGGTCTATGTAGAGAATGCAAATCAGGCAGGACCTTGCTAAAAATGACAGACAAACCATCATGTGGAACTGGAGGGAGAAAACTGAAGTCTTACAGACTCAAAACATGAGGAATCTCGCCATCAAGATGTAGAGAAAAATTTAAAACAGCATCAAATGAAAAGTCAAAGAGCTAAGCAAAACACACTGAAGTACAAAACTAAAACCCTTGGAGTATTAGAGCAGTGGAGAAAAAGTGCTGCTTTGCTCCAAATCAAAAACTCTGAATTTAATCAACCTTGGGACATGGAATTCCACAGATACGCTAACTTTTACCAAACTTGCATCTTAACCAGAAGCATAATCCTTGCTTGAATTAACTTTACCATCAGTATCCTCACACGTTTATACAGCTACCCCAATACCTGCTTACCATATACCCAACAGAATAAGTCACAACCTTCTTTAATAGAATATAATTTAGAGGCTTTGCTATTATTTTTCTTTTCTTTCTTTCCTTTTTCCTTTCTTTTTTTCCTCCCTCCCTCCGTCCCTCCCTCTCTCTCTCTTTCTCTCTCACTCTAGCTCTCCCTTCCTTCCTTCCTTCCTTCCTTCCTTCCTTCCTTTCTTTCTTTCTTTCTTTCTTTCTCTCTCTCACTTTCTTAGCCCTAGTAGAATGCTGTGGTGTCATAGCTCACAGCACCGTCAACACTTGGGCTCAAACAATTCTCTTGGCTCAGCCTCCCAAATAGTTGGGACTACAGGTGCCTGCCACAATGCTGGCTAGTTTTTAGAGACAGGGTCTCACTCTTGCTCAGGCTGGTCTTGAATCCATGAGCTTAGGAAATGCACCCACCTCGGCCTCCCAGTGTACCGGGATTATAGGCATTAGCCACCACATCTGGCCACTGTTCTTTTATAAGTGATGTTTGGCACAAATAAAAATTACTAGATGTTCAGAGAAGCAAGAATGTATGAGCAAATAAAAAAAATTATTTCTGAAGCACTACTTAAAATAGTAAAACCTGAAACAACTTAATTGTCTAGCTTCAGAAGAAATGTTTTATTAAACTGTGGTGCACTGACTTTAAAAACAATTGAAATTTAATTTTATGGGGATGGAATAATTTGGAATGATTGTGATGTAAATTATAGAGACTATAGGTAAATGGAAACAATTTGATAGGCCATATGAAAATAGAATAAAAATATTAACACAATGATTGGAAAGGTATAAATACACATACATCTGGGGGTGGTGGTATGCAAAAATAAAAAGTTTTATAAGAATCACGAGAATTGGGCAGCGTCTGTGGCTCAGTGGGTACGGCGCTGGCCCCATATACTGAGGGTGGCAGGTTTAAACCCGGCCCTAGCCAAACTGCATCAAACAATAGCCGGACATTGTGGTGGATGCCTGTAGTCCCAGCTACTTGGGAGGCTGAGGCAGGAGAATTGCCTAAGCCTAGGAGTTGGAGGTTGCTGTGAGCTGTGACTCTACAGCACTCTACACTCTACCAAGGGCAATAAAGTGAGATTTTGTCTCTTAAAAAAAAAAAAAGAATTACAGAGAATTTTATTTGAAGGGAATTTGAAATTATTCTTTCATGTTGTAGTAGCTTTAAAAATAAAACAGCATTGAAACTGTTAAAATAAATAAATATTTGCCTGAGTTGAAAAAAAAGAAAAAGAATCATAAGTGAAACAAAATTTGTAGCTAAAAGAACAAGACTTTAATATAACTATGATATCACTTTTGAGAAAATAGGAGAAATGAAGAGAAAAATACATAAAGCAATGCAAAAATTAGCCAAAAGTTTGCAAGTATAAAAATATATCAAATGATGGAGTTTCTAGATTTGAAATATGCAATACTTATATCAAGACAAAATAAATGTTTAAAACCAAATTGGATGCACGAAAAGACAAAATTAGTGACTTGAAATGCATTTTTATAAAACTATTTATTGAAATACAGAGAAAAATACTTCAAAAATACATAGATAACAATGCATATAGTGTACCACATATTTAGTTAGACCCTGAAAGGAGATGAAAGAAAGAATTATCTAGAAGCAATATTTAAATAAATGATGGCAAATAAAAGAAATTAGGCTGCAACATCCTGCAGGTCAATACCCAAGGGGTAGTGGGATGAATTCAAAGAAAAATGAAACCCAAGTGTGCCTGTGATGTATGAAATAACTTTTAAGATCTGGCACGCTGCCAGTTTACTTTGTGAGTGCATGCTTATGCTCAGCAAAACCATACTTTGATAAAGGTGGTATGTTACTGGGATGAAGTTAAGAATGTGTTTAAGCATAGACTATGCCAACACATATATGTACGCTCAACTTACACATAGCAGATAAGCACTTGCTATATGCTTTAAAGTAAACAAAGAAAATATTAGCAGCCTTTAACTCCTAACACATTTATGTAAAGGCTCTCTGGATGGCAGCAGCACCTTTTATATGCATTCTGTGTAATAGGAGTGGTAAGGCCATATGGATGTGGTGTTAAAATATACGGGGGTGGCAGTGTCGTAGTTTGTTTTGTGCTGCTGTATTACAAGATTATGCACCACAGATAAGGTTATGTAGAAACAATAAAAGCTTATTTGGTTTGTGATTTGGAAGCTGGGATGCCCACAGGTGTGGAGCTGTATTTGCTGTAGGCCTCTTGCTACACTGTGATATGAATGAAGTCACCCCAAGGAAAGAGGGCACACAGAGGATGGTGGAAAGGGCCTGAACTTTACTTTTATAACAAAGCCACTGTCATGCTAACATATCCACTCCTGTGTTAATGACATTAATTTATTCATGAAAGCATAGAAAGAAGTAATGTTCAACCTGCCAAATCAACAAGTAAGAATCTAACTGATTTTGATGATAAGTCATCAGATCAGTCATCAATCTTAGAATCTAGATTCTGATGATAAGTCAACTTTAACCTTTTGTTCGGATCTTGGTGAAGATATCTGCAAATAGAAATCACTAGATATGCTCTCTAGGGTTGTGGGAATGGATTATCTTGGCTAAGGTGTTGGGGGGGGGCAGGGAATAAAGGAGAGAAAGCCAGAGAGAGAAAGAGAACGAAGAAGGAGAGAGATAAAAAGAATTTGACAAGTCGTGGGAACAATGGACAATATTTTTTCTTTCTTCTTTGTTAGCTCGCATAGTTACATTCCTGAAAAATTATTTTTTAAAAAATAAACATAAAATTAGAATAAATGTATGAATGTGATAAACAGATGATTTGAATGCTTTTCCTGTCTGCCTTTTATGATTGACCTTTGTAAATCAGGGGTTTTTATCAATCAAACAAAAAACTCACTATCAAATGTTAACTTGCATAAGCTCAGGTAAAACAGCATGTGAATGGTGAAAGCTGATGAAGAAGGAATTCATCCCAAATTGATTAAAGTAAAAAAAAGACCTAGTTCCAAATCTATAGGGTTGAAACCTGACTTTTCAACTTCACTGAGGACAAAAAAAAGATTATAGAAAAACATTTTTAGGCTCCTAAAAGAAAATTAATGGCTAGTGAAAACATACCTCAAAGTAAAATGTATTCTGAGAGAAATAACCAAAGAGAAATCATTACCACCAATAATTCATAATTCTTTTAAGATGAGAAAGAAATTCTATAGGAAATTCTTAATCTATCTAGTTCTTCTTATGTGCTACCTAGTACATAAGACAAAATTATCTCTGACGGAAAGAAATACAGGAGCAAACAAGGGATGTCAGACAGAGTAAATTTAAGTAAGTAAAATGCACATTGATTGTAAAATATAATTTAATGATATAGAGTTTAAAATACATCTAAAGTTAAAATACAAACTAATAATAATGCAAAAGAAAATGTATATTATTGGGTGATAATGATAAAAATATTAAACTTTACCACTAGATCATTTATCCATGAAATAAAATTCTACTTACACCCTCTAAATCTGTTGGAATGAAAAAAAATTGGAATAAATCGATTTAAAATATTCTAAGTTTCTAAATGAATTGGGGCCACAGTATATTGAATAATTTATTAACAATTGCTTTATAACAAAGACGTACATTGACATATAGAGGATAACCGATAGGAGAATTTATTAATTTATTAAAAAGTTTAAACCAAACAAGTAAATATAGATTAATAAAAATGTTTGATTAGCTCAAAATAAAGCAAGTCAACAGATAATTGTAACGGAAAGAATGTGAATTAAATAGAAGTACAGTGGTAAGGTAACAAGTAGGAACAAAGCCATCCAGTACCTACTGAAATATCAGACTGCATCAAAAAAATACACAGTTAAATACAGCTCATAAGGACACATTTAAGGCCATGGTAAGTTTACCCCTGTGTGCAGGTACATCTCCTGCTTTAGTACATCCCAAGCATAGTTATTCTGTTTTTGTCATTCTTAATTCTTCTAGGTGCTGTCTCATCAATGGTTGTCAAAATCTTTTGGGGAAAAATGATACCAAAACAATGATGTTTCACCAGCATTGTGACTTTGCTCTGGTGTCAGAATTTCATAAGCAATGACCTTGGTCAATTCTTTGTTGAATGTCCCCGCTGCTTTGTGATCAGCAGATGCTTTATCACTACACATCTTCAAAACAGTCTGCAACCAGACTGTTAAATATTTAGAGTTCCCTGTAATTTTCAGTTTATTGCTACAGATATTTGTGATAACCATACCATTATGTGACATGTATTCACGCTAATGCTGACAGATGAACTCTTTCAATACACAGTCAAGATCCGCAGTTTCAGCTTTCTGCAGCGTTCTGTTTTCATTAACTTCTGTTCGTCGCCTTCAGTGTAGAACTTCAACAGTTTGTACTTTTGTTGTGGTCATTATGATCCTGTGCTCTTCTGTAAGACTTTTCCCACTTACACCACTGTTCAGTTTCTCCAACAGCTTGACTTTCCGTTCTATAGATAAACACAAATGCTGCTTCTTTTTCTTATCACTGCCCGTCACTGCCCATAGGGGTATCTGCAACTCCCTTTGACATCTTAAACATATCTTTATACCAGAGAGGATAAAATAGGCAAAGACAATAAAAACATAGTGAGGAATCAATTAGGTCTTGACCCCATATGCCTTTGGAGTATGAGGCCCACACACTTGCAGGTTTGTAATTTTATGCCATGCTTCTGTGAGCAAATCTGGGCATGTACCAAAAAGATATATCCCAGTCCTTGGAGGACACTGAATAAACTGAGTGTGGGGCACTTGTGTTTTGATTGCAAACGTCACGAGGGGATAGGTTTAGAAATCTCTAATTATGGCCTCATGTCATAACTCAAAATGTCTCAAAGTTAGGAGCACTTCAGATTTTTGATATTTGGATTAAGGATGCCCAACCCATACTCTTCTCTCCATAGGTTACAGAATAAACAAAATAAATTATTTTTAAAAAATCACACATTTAAAATTATCAGTGCATGGGTAGTTCAGTCGTAGGGTTCATACTTAATAATATTGACATAGTCTATTTAGGTCAATGCACTTAATCCAAAAATAATCAACTATTTTTCAAGTGTTTAAGAAATATTTTACCAAACCAAGTGTATTTCAAGCAAAAAGGAAACTTTCAATATATTTCAGAGATTATATTGCTTTGTTTTGAGACTATAACAGATATGCTCTAGGAGTTGATAAGAAGATAAGAAAATGCCAAAGGAACCAATATTAAGCACTACAAGTATAAATAATCCAAAGTCGAGGATGACCCCAAAATGAACATAACAAAATGTTTAAACTTGACTTATAATGAAGATTCAACAAGTCAAATTTTATAGAATGCAGATAAATTATTATTTAATGAGAATTTTATAACTGTAGATTCATGGATTAGAAATGAAGTGAAATAGCTAAAGTTAGTGATTTATGATTTTATTTCAAGAAACTAAAAATAACAGAAAAAATCAAACCTATGTATTATAAAAGAGTGAAAAATGTAAGGAAGAGCGGACAGCAGCAGCAGATAATAAAAACAAGAAACAAAAATTCAACAGAGTCATATGTTAAATGGCTTTTTTTTGGCTTTATAATTGAAACATACATATTGTAATTCTAGGATAAATTGTTTCAAGTTTAAAAAAATAGCCCACAATGACCAGGAATAGGAATGAAAAAGTTACCATATATGATTTAATAAAATAAAAAATAAATATTTCATAATGGTCTTTGTCCCTCAGTTTATGATAAAAAGCTTTATAACTCTTGTGATTTCCTGATCCATAGTGATGCTTGGAAATTTTTTTGTTCTTCTATTTGATGATTGACTCTAGTTCTTGACACAGAGCTTGGAAAGCCCTTGGAATTTTGGGGGGATGGTGATGTAAATATCTTGTTCTCTAAAGAGAAGACTCCTGGTGAGCTCCTGGATGTGGGCTGATCGTTTGGAAGACTAAGCCATAACTACAAGCTTGGCGCACTCATTCCCACCCCATATTCTTCAGAGAAGGGAGAGAGGATGGGCATGGAGGAAATAGTCAATCCTATAAGAGGAAGCCTCTGAAAAATCCATCCAGGATGAGGTTTAGGGAGCTTGTAGGCTGGCAAATATATCCACAAGTTGGGAGGATGACTCACCCCAACTTCATAAGATCAGAAGCGCCTGCCTTTGAGATCCTTCTAGATCTTGCCTTATGTATTAATATCTCTTCATCTGGATGTTCACCTCTATATCATTTACGAATAAATTGGTACATGTAAGTAAAATGTTTGCCTGAGTTCTGTAAACCACTCTGCCAAATTAACATAAACCAAGGTGGGGCTCATGAGAACCTTCATTTCTATCTAGTCCATTTAACTGATGGTCGTTTGCTATGTAATGATGTTTTAGTCAATGACAGACGCATATACAACAGTGGTCTCAGAAGATTATGATGTTGTATTTTTATACTATCTTTTCTAGGTTTAGATACACAAATGCCTGTAGTATTTATTACAGTAACATACTGCATAGGTTTATGGTCTAGGAACAATAGACTACACCGTATAGCCTGTTTAGTAGGCTACCATCTAGGTTGGTAGAGTATTATTTACTCTATGACATTCACACATTGACAAAATCACCTCAGGAAATATTTGTCAGGACAATTCCCCATTATTAAGTGATGTGTGATTGCATAGGTGATAATCTATCACTTGGAGTTGGCATCTTAAGTAGTGGGAGTGGTTCTGGGCCCTTCATCTATCTGATTTGGTGCCATCTCCAACAGATAATGCAGAATTGAATTGAATTCTAAGACACCAAGCTGGGGTTTACTGGAGAACTGATTGAGGTTTGGCAAAATATGCCCACACATTTAGTGTCAGAAGTACTGTGTTGGGTGGTCATTAGGAAAATCAGTGTGTTTTCTTTTATTACAGGTATATATACCACAATAATAGCAGCAACAATAAAATCATTTTATTAAAGAAAAAACATTGTAATACTAAATGTTCAGATACAATGTATAAATTTTGTTTTAAAAACTTAGTAAATTTGGCAATATTTGAAATGGAAAAAATACTATTACAGATTGATTAAAATTTTGAATTCTTTCCTATAAACTTCCTACATAAAAAGAAATGCAGAGGTAGCATCATCCCTAAATTATTTCAAGGGCTTTTGGAGTGCAAGTCATCCTACTTTTCACTAACTTTTCTAGATATTTGAAAAAGAGCTAAGATTTTCGGACTCTTTTGTGATGTTCTATAAACAGCATATTATGAACATTGATGTACTATTCCTATTCAAAATATTAGCTGAATTAAATTTTTGGTACATAAAAATAATAAAATGTCACTGATAGATTTATTTTAGGAATAGAAGGATAGTTTAATAAGGGAAATTATTATATCAGTGTAATTCATTACATGAATGGGGAGAAAAAGAGAACATTATAGACACCCCTGATATGTGCAAAAGAAATTATTTGGGATGCTTTCAGCACAATATCTTAATCTAACAAGCTATATCAATAAAAAATATCATCTTTAAAAAAATCTCACTAAATTTATGCCTGTTAAACATAACTTGATAAATAATATCTCAATATAAAGTACAGAAAATTCTATTGTTAATGTGACATACAAAACTATGCAAACTAAGATTAGGTTACAAAAATGAAAGCCAATTATCATTTCTTTGACATTTTATTGGAATTCCTGGAAAAGAGGAAAAAAATAAATCAAAATATTTGAACATTAAAATAAAACATTTTCAGAAGTGTTCCCTTTTCTACACATCCACACCAATATCTGTAGTTTTGGAATTTTGTGATGTGAGCCACTCTTACTGGAGCTAAATGATATCTGAAAGTGGTTTTGATTTGCATTTCTTTGATGATTAAACATGATGAGCATTTTTTCACGTGTCTGTAGGCCATGCGCCTATCTTCTTCAGAGAAGCTTCTGTTGAAGTCATTTGCCCACAATGAAATGAGATTACTTGTTCTTTTCTATTATGTCTCTTTTGGAAATAAGTATGGAGATTACTCAGGGATCTAAAAGTAGACCTTCCATTTGATCCTGCAATTTCTCTACTATGTGTATATCCAAAAAGACCAAAAATCACTTCATAACAAAGATATTTGCACCAGATTGTTCACTGTAGCTCAATTCATAATAGCCAAGTCATGGAAGAAGCCCAAGTGCCCATCAAACCATGAATGGATTAATAAATTGTGGTATATGTATACCATGGAATATTATACAGCCTTAAAAAGATGGAGACTTTGCCTCTTTTACATTTATGTGGATGGAGCTGGAACATATCCTACTTAGTAAAGTATCCTGGGAATAGAAGAAAAAAATATCCATTGTACTCAATACTATTATGAAACCAATTTATAATCACTCACACTTTCATATGAAGAATAGATCACAACTATAACTCAAGATGAAGGAAGAAAGAGGGAGGATGGCAGGGGAGGGGGGAGGTCAGATTCAGGGAAGGTGAATGGTGGGATCACACCTTTGGTGTATATTGCAAGGGTACATGTTGGATCTATTAAATATAGAGTATAAATGTCTTAACACAATAATTAACTAAATGAAGTGAGGTATATATTAACCAGTGTAATGTAAGTATTCCTAATTGTATATGAAACCAGCACATTGCACCCCATAAATGCATCAATGTATACATGATCCATGTGTTTACGATCTAAAAAAATAAATAAAACATTTTCAGATGAACAACTGTGAATGTGAAAAAACAAGGAAAAGCTACCTTATTAAGCAGGAAACGAATTAAGCAAGTTTGCTAGATACAAGGCTAATATAAAAGTCAGGTATAAAGTATTCTATATATAGCAAAGAAACAAACAAAAAAATACCATTGAAAAGAAAGAGAAAGATACTGGCCTACGTGTTTCACAGCACACAGAATTAAGACACTAAACACAGACTTTGGTAAAATTTCCTCAGGAAAAAACTCTTTAAAAATGCCTAAGCTTAAGTGTGGTTTAGCATGAAAATATACTACTCATGGTATCCAAAGATTGAAGTTCTTTGCCCCTGAGTTCATGGTAAAATCAAATCTAACTGTTCATAGACCTTGAAGAGGCTTTCCTGAAAGTTTAAGTGCAGATTAACAGACTGAGAAAGCCTTTCTCAATGGATCAGACTGTAGCAGGAGGGCAACTCTGCCAGGACAAAAATATTAATCATCTGAGGATAGGTCAGCAAATATTTCCAAGGCTAGCAGGCAAGAGAAGGATCATAATAGCTGGGCAAGTAGAAACAACAACAACATAGCTCTCCCTCAACTCACAGGGCAAAATACTTTTGAGCCAAATTTACTATGGATCGCTGACCAGTGGGGTAGGAACAGTGTCAGTGAGCAGGATCCACCACGGAGAACCTGGCATGCAGGACTTAGGTAAGACTAAAACCACCCAGGAACGGAGAAACCCACTGCCACCACAAGTCTTGCAAGCCCCGAGTAACCAGTAGCAACAATCAATCTGTTTCTGGAGGAGAGACCAGAGCATGAAAAGTGAAAGACAGTTCTGAGGCACAGATACAAACAGATGGAGGGGAAATAGAACATGAGAGAACGTGAAGAAAAGCCTTCTGCTGTCGGGAGAGGTGGGTAGTGAACAGTCTTTGCACTAATTCCAAGGTGCAGCTAGAGGAATTTGCATTCTCTGGTGTTTTAGTCCAACCACCACAACAAAAAACGACACCCAGCTTAATGCCTAACTAGATTAACTCACATACCCCCACTCACAAAGATGTTTATTTCTATGTGTAAAAGGCTATTTTCCTCAATTGCTACAGTTCTACATACCTTCACTATCATGTGAGAAAAACGTAGGAGACACATAAAATAGCAAATGCTAAGCAATCCGTGCTGAACAGATAAAGCAGACGACAGAACTGGAGGAAAATGACCCAGATGTTCATGTTCTCACAAGGATATTTAAAATAAGTGTCATGAATATGTTCAAATTTCTGGTAGGAAGGAGTGGACAGCTTGCATGAAGAGATAGGGAATCTGATCCAATAAGTGAAAACTGTCAAAAGGAAACACTAGAAATACAGAAAACAGTGACAGAAATTAATAATGTGCTTGCTGTGTTCATTATCAGGCTCAATAGAGCCAAAGGAAATCATCAACAAACTCAAAAAGTGGTTTAATAAGAACTATTCAAACTGAAACTCAATATGAATAAAAAAAACACAAGTGCAGAAAAAAGAACACAAGACAGAAAATGACCAAATGTCCATTTTGAAAGGAAGAATATCAAATGATCCAACACAGATGCACTCAGCATAGAAGAATGAAAGAAAATGGCATAAAAATCATTTGAAGAGATAATGACTAAGAATTTTCTAAAGATAATGAAAGACTTTTGAACCCATGAGCTATAATCTCAGAGAAACAACACATGAAAAGGGAATTTAAAGACCCTAAAATAAAACATTGCTTCATTGCATTCAAAATACTAAAAAGAAGTTCTAGAAGGTAGCCAGAAAAAAAAAAAAAATAGAGAACTGTTATAAAGAGAAAGGTAAAAGATTATTTGGGGCTTATCATTACACATCACAATTGCTTTTGGGTTTCTCACCACATATCTAGACACATACATACATATAAGGCGATGCATGTTATTAGCTACAAATTTGAGCAGTATGGATTTTCACTGATACCTCTAATTTGCTCTCAACTAGACTCTCTTTTACCTTCCAATATTCTAGATTTTTATGCTCCTTTTCTACCGTGAGAAACCTGGTGCCTAATAAAAATTAACACATTTACCTATGTGCATAAAACACCACAAAGGACGCATGACTAGTTAGAGTTTTTTCACTCATATTATTAAAATAATGGCATTTTGTTAAAGATATTTCTGGTTACATTGACCATTCATTCACCCACCTTGCCAAGTTCTCCTTGTTAAGACTGAGGTACACAGTTAAATAATTTCTCTAAACTTTTGTGTGGTTATAATATTCATTTAAAATATAATTAGTTTCATTAATTTTAGTTGACGTTTTTGTTATTTTCTAATTTTCATTGTAATATATGTTGAGCATGTGCAATATTAACATAATTTTAAGAGTTACCACAGCGTACTCAGAAAAAAAAGAAAAAAAGGAACAAAGTGTACTCAGAGAAGTGTCAACCACCCTGGTTTCCTTCCATCTCTTTTTGACCCACCCTTTCTGTACAACTAACTTTATTGTTTCCTGATTGTACTGTCTATTGCTTTTGGTTTGTTTGTTTGTTACCAAGTTTGTTTGTTACCAAACAAACAAACAAAAAGGTACATGTGAGTTTTCTTATTTTCTTACAGGCAGTAGCTCTTGCAAATAGAGATAAAATATCTTTTTATTTTGTTATCATTATTTTTTTTGAAGTTTTTGACCAGGGCTGGGTTTGAACCTGCCACCTCTGGTATACCAGGCTGGTGCCCTACTCCTCTGAGCCACAAGCACCACCCAACAAAATGTCTTTAAAATCCACCAAACTGTATCCAATGATGCTAGGAACAATCAATACACCGTTACCCAATTGGGTTCATTTAAGCAGTATAAATTAGTACTGTACTATTTAGTCGTTATTAGCATTATTAATGCTATCTATACTGTTTCTCGTGTCTCATGGTCAAACATGTTTTAGTTTGGACCAGATACATGAATGTATATTTGCTGTGAATTAAGGCCCTCTTCCACTGTATCACAGGACTCACCAACGAGTGTCATTCCAGTCATTTTTGCAACTCATTGTATCACAGCATTCAAAGAAAAGGGTATTGATTTCTGAGCCCATTATTATCAAGAACTAGGTATTTTTCTTACTTCTTACTGTGCTCCTGGATAGTTCTAATATCAGATTTGAAGTGTTAGTTTTGATAGTGTCTGAATAGCCATAAAGAAAGATTTTAGTTATCTATTTATGCATGAATGATGCTTTTCAAAATATAATATATCATTTTCATAAACAAAATAATTGCTCAAATATCGTCTATCATTTTGGATTTTTAAAAGTAATTAAGAAAAACTGAAACTTGCTATGTAGTGCTGTTAATCCAAATTTAAATCATAGTTCGAGGAATTTCTAATTGATTCCAATACTCCAATGTTTACTTCAACAAACTATTTCACACACACCTTCTCATGTAACAACAACCAAAAAAACCCTTAATTGCATCTAATTTTTTATGAGATCTTGCTCTGAGAATTTTGTTGATTTGTTCCATAATTAGTTGATTTGATCATCGTATAAAACTAGTTTTACAAGTTTTATGTTTAAAAGCCTAAATTTATATGATGTTTACACATTAAATTAAAATAATATCTACTTTTATAAAACACTTGAATTAAGCATCATTTTTCTAGTATTTTTAAAATTTTTATCTTCATTAGCTCAACAACACCCTCACAAGTCCTGAACTTTAAAATGTATGTGGAAAAGTTTTCAATTTTTAGTTCACACTCCAGGGTAAATTCACACTCTTCTCTTTAGTCAAATGTAGTTACTTTTTTGGAAAAGTAGGATGGATATTGATTTCATAGAATAAAATATAGAAGCTGAATGGAAAATAAATTTCTTGAAAATGGTAAACAAATAAATGTTTTCTGTAATTGATGTTTTCCCCTTGATGCCAATTAATTTTCTTTGTTTGCTTGTTGGATTTTTCTGACTCACTAGAAAAACAAATTTTTCTCCTTTAGAATAATATATTAAAACCAGTGTTTTAAGGTATCTAATAGTTATTGCTATTTAAAAATGATTTTGTGTGCATTAACATTTTGTATTTGAAGTCCTTTTATCTGTCTTTTAAAATATGTGTTGTTACATGGGTGATTCAATTATAAAAATAGGTAACCATAGCTTTGAAAACAAAGTAGTAATAAATATAATAATTCTGATGGTTTAAAGTACACTATGTCTGTTCAAATCCATGCAAGTCTGTGAAAGCCACTTAAAATTGTGTCCTTAATTATCACAAGTATTTCAGTTATTGCATTTATTAGGTAAATATTAGCTTTGGAGTTTACCAGATTAAAAACAAATTTTTGTATTGCTTATTTTTAGGTCTACTATTTTCTTTATAAAAACTGAAATTCAGCATTGCTCAAAGGAGCTTAAAGCCCAAATTTTAATCATTAATACTTTCTGTGAAAGTAGATGAATAAAAAATGTGACCACATACTGATTAACTGTATTGCAATCTCCATCTTAAATGGATGTAGTACTCACTGAATATTATTTTAGGATACGGTCTTTGAATTCTATTCTCTTCCTGTTCGGAAGAATTGCACTGTTCTGGGAATGGAGAAAGGATAGCTTTCCTTTGACCCATTCCATTTTGTACTTTTCTATGGCAAAGAATCAGTAATGAAATGATACAGTCTTTATCCTGGTCAAAAGATAATTACTCAGACAATAATAGACAATTTTGGAATAAGAATGCGATGTGTAATGGATAATACTGTGTAAGGAATGAAAAGATCTATTGCTTTTCAAAACATGTGAAAGAGAAGATAGTGTGGAGGTTCGCCAGTGGGTGGGAGAGTTTTACAAATAAATGAATGGTAAAAAGAAGATAGGCTTGGTAAGAGAAACAAACTGAAAATTTGACAAACGGACAAAGAACATAGCCTAACATAGCATAATACCATGAATTTTTTCTTTGGAAAAGTTCTGTGCTCAGAGTTCAAAGACTCAATAGTGAGCAGGAGTAGAAGTAATAAAAATTGCTGTAAGAACGTATAAACAAGAATATAATACCTTAATCATAAAGGGATGACTGAAGAAATAAAAAGGGAAATATTTCTTAATAATATAAAATAGTTAAATAAAAACTAATAGAATTTGGAAAATTAAAACTGATTAAATGTTAGAGAATAAATAGAAAATATATGAGAATACATTCTTACTAATGACTTTGAAGACAAATCCAGGAATTTTACTTACTAAGTACAAGAAAACCAGGAAAGAGAGATCTACAAAAAGGAGAATATTAAAAACTAAAGTAACAACCTCTCACAGTGGAAGAATGAGCTGATTACTTGTGTTGGAGGAGAATGTCAAGAGCTAATAGCCAGGAGTTCAAAGCTATCCAAACAGACATATTCTCAAAAACTGAAAAGTGTAGAAAATGTCAACCTAACAAAGCTAACACAGCACAATGCAGCCGAGTAGGTTCTTTGCAGATGTTCCTCATTCAGAATTCAAAGGCACAACTATGGATGAGAGCGAAATATAATAACACTCATCCCTCTCCTCTGCATTCAACGTAAGAGTGGATTCGGTCCATGTATTCACCACATCTCACACCAACTCTAAGCACAACCTTAACAGTTTCCCTAAAGAATTAAGTGCATCATACTATATTTAGGAAAAATGCATAATTTAAATTCTGGAGGAGTTGTAAACAGGGTCTTGTTCCTATAAGTGATGGTAAGGGTGGCCTCTGACTATGTAATAAGTGGTTATAAAAGTAGTTCTTATCAGAATTTAATATACACTGTAATGACCTAGAGAAATCAAAACAGATTCTTAGATTCTATCCAGGTCTTTAAGTTTAAAATACAGCCCTATAAGCACAAAGCTTCAAAGCAATGATAATATAAGCAGTTTGTGGACCCCTCTTTGAAGAAAGCCATCTCAGAAGACAGCTGGGTGATTAGTCAAAAGCTGTAAAGACAGTAGGTTAAACCAGGGATTATGTTCATAATCGTGCACTTTTATTTCCAATCTATTCTTTGCTTCTTGCTTATTTTAATAACTTTTATGTATAATAGTGTCTTTCGAAATTTCATTTTCTTTTTAATGACCTGTTTATGAAATCATTGACCTTACATTATTTCAGTGTTGCTAAATTCATTTATTAATTCTATTACTATGCATATCTTCTCTAAATGATTGGATGGTTTTCACAGGTTTCTAAAGATCACATCTTCCATATCTTTCCCAATACTTATCAGAATGTGTGCTCTTTACGCCCATCGTAATGTCTTTTATAATCTATGCAAATATGAAACTAGCAATGCTGTGGAATCTTTACCAACAACATTTTCCTCACTTCCTCATAAAACACTGAGTGTCATTCTTTTCAGATAAAAGTTTATCTTACAAGGGTACAAGTGAATCTTTCTAAGAGCAAAGTATGAACGTTTTAACTCAAAAACTAAGAAAATGACATGAAGGTTATGTTAACCAGTTTGATGAGAGTATTGCAAAATGTATATGAAAACAGCACACTGTACCCCATGGTTGCATGAATGTACACAGTTATGCTATAAGGGATAAAAAAGAGTTGATCAAAACATGGGCAACAGCTAAAGGCTTTCCTCTTCAGCCTCTCATGCTGCGGTTGTCATCTCCTTGCCCTCCCTTCCTTCCTTCCTTCCTTTTTCTTTTCATCCCTTCTTCCCTCCCCACCGATTTTCTGTTTTTCTTTCTTTCCTTCCTTACTAATTTTGTTTCCTTTGAAATATTTAATGAGGCAGTTAACACTTTATAATCACTCTTAATTCATAACCTGTTTTAATACTCTTTATTACAACTTTTAAATGATTTGTAAAAAGCTTTTCCGTCCATATTCCATACATTACTTATACCTCCTGTTAAATTATTTTAGTGGTTATTCTAAGGTCAATGGTATACAACTGTATTTGATTGGAATATATCATCAAATATTATTCTACCCATTTTTGTGTAATGTAAGGATAAATAGTATATAATCAATTACTCCCTCCTATGATTTTGTGTTATTTTGCCACATTTTATTTTTGCATAATATGTAAATATATAATGCATTGCTAATAGTTTAGTTTAGCCAGTCAACTTTCCCAAGAACTATGAAAATAAGAAGACATTATTTTTTCTTAATTTTTTCAGTTCCTGAAGCTCTTTGTGTAGAATGTAGTGTCAATCTATTATTTTCTTTCTTTTTTAAGAACATCCTTTAACATACTTTGTGAGATACATCTGCTGTTTATTTCCTTAGTTTTATTTGAAGAGAATTTTTTCACTTCCATTTTTGAAAAAATGTACATAAAATTTCAGGTTGCTATGAGGTTAGAAATGTTTAGGTCACATTGTTTTCATTTCTCAGGTAAATTTCAAGCTGTAGTTGAGCCCTTCACCCAGGGAGTGTGCTATATACCCTGACACTGTGCACATTAGCTGAAGCTTCCTAACGATCCTGACTCTTCCCCTTTCTCCTTCTCCCCCAGTAATTCAATTATATTTTTTCTCTCCTGTGGGTGTGTAGTTGTTTATCTATTGGTTTCATATTAGTACTGAGTACCTTGGATGCTTGCTTTTCCATTCATGTGATACTTTACCAAGAAGAATGTACTTCAAGTCCATCCAAGTTAATACAAAATATGTAAAGTCTCTTTCTTTTTTGTGGCTGAGTAGTATTCCATGGTATACATATATCAGAGTTCTTCAATCCATCCAGGTGTTGATGAGCCCTTGAGTTGATTACATACCTTGGTGATTGTGAATTGATCTGCAATAAACATTTCAGTGCAAATGTCCTTATGATAAACTATATATTTTTTCTTCTGGGTGTATAACTAGTAATGGGGATTGTGGAGACAAATGGAAGTTTATTTTTAACTCTTTGAGAATTCTTCATCCTTCTTTCCATAAAGGCTGTATCCACTTATAAATGGGATTGTTTGCTCTTGTCCTGGTAATTAGATGAGTTCTCTGTACATTCTAATTATCAGGCCTTTGTCAGAGTTACAGCATATAAATATCTTCTCCTGTTCTAAAGGGTCTCTGCTTGCTTTAGTTGTTGTGTGCCCTAATCTGCTGCAGAAGCTTTTTAGCTTGATCACATCCCATTCATTTATTTTTGGTGTTGATGTAGTTCCCAAGGTTGTCTTCTTTGAAAATCTTTCTGCAGGCCTATTTGCCACTAGTGTTTCCCCACACTTTCTTCTAGAATTTCTATTGTCTTGTGTCTTAAATTTAAACATTTTATCTTGTGAATCCATGTTTGTAAGTTGTGAAATGTGCAGATCCACTTTAAGTCTTCTACGTGTGGCTAACCAGTTCTCCCAGCATCATGTGTTAAATAGGGTTGCTTTTCCCTAGTGTATGGTTTTGTTGGTTTATTGAAGATCAGTGGGGTATGTGGCTGGGTTCCTCTCCACGTTCTCTGTTCTATTCCATAGGTCTATATCTCTATTTTTGTGCCAGTTCAGCTGGTTATCATTCTGAATCAAATGCAATCTTTTAAATAAACAATGCATCAACTTAAATTAGTTACATTTAAATAAATTATTTTACAATGTATGTTAAACATCACCTTAAAGGAATTCACAACCTTGGAATACTTTAGAATAGATATCAAAATCTCACAGAGCAGTGGTTCTTATAAATAAAACTACTCAAATTCCTGTAGGAAACTTTGTTTCTGCCCTGAAGAAGAAGAGTTTGCACTTGACCGGTTAACACATGTTTTTATATTTGTTTTCCTCTGGTCAAATGTTGACTATTTTTAATTTTTCATATTTGGAATACCTTGGCAATGAGTACAATATCAGATAATATTTTAGTTTGTTCTCATTTTTAACTTCATAATGTTATATCTTCATTTTTCATTTCTTCTTTAGTAAAATATAAATAAAATGAAGGAATTTTGATGAAAAGTAAGCTTCAATATTAATATTATACAGTGGTAAAGGCAATGGCCAGGATGCTGGATGATTTTGTTTGTATTCTGATCATAACTTCAATAAGCTTTGCCATTTTGCAAGAATCTCATGTTGTGTCTAGGCAACAAAGTCTTTCAATTATAATAACAGGTCAGAATATTTTCAAATGTTCAACATATTACCAAGATTAACTTTGCTTTCTCTATATATTAGTAATTGTATAAAGCAACTAACTGAAGCTATTAAAAAACTCCAAGCCATTCTATAAACCTAGGCAAATATATTTAGTGTAAAAACACCAAATCCTAAATCACTATCACATTTGTTTATATGAAATTTCTGTGCTTAAATATTTAAATAGAATATGTTACTATTTCTTATTTTATAAAAAATTTGTGAGAATCTATTAATATGAACAATGGACAAATATAATAAATATGCATTAACTTATATAAGAAACACTTGTATGTGCACATATGATTGAAGAAGATCATATAATTGGGACACTAAGTTATATTTCAAAAGGGCTATTTGAAAATATAGTGCTTTATAAGGTTCACAATTATTGGAAGGGGTTATAGACCCCTCTGTGAATTCTTTTCAAGATAAACTGTTCATATGGTATTTTATTCAGACTATTTAAACACATACAAAGAAGCAAAAAAATATATTTTGTTTCCTTTATCTCAATGGCCCCAATTTTCATATCCCTGGATGAATTAGCTACATTTAGTATGGGCTTTTGAATGACTATCTTTATAAAAATAGCTAAAAGACGGAGTTTTCTTTCCAGTTAGTAAAATAACATGAAAGTTCAGCTGACAGGGTTAAGGAGATGGTACCAAACTTTCTAGGAAAAACAAGTTAGCACTCATATTTTCTAAATTTTTATTGGAAATTAACCTAGGGAGCTTATTTGACTGTCTTTGCTGGGTTAAATATCACTTCTGACCTGATGTTGAAATTATTATTATGATAAAGAAGCAAATATAAAATAAAACCAGAGAGAAAGAGAAAGAAACTGAGAGTGAATACAGCTAAAGGAATAGACTGCTCTCTCCCCCGAAGTTTCCAACAGTTTAGTCTCCAGAAACCGACATTTTATGGTATTACAAAGTGAATTATACAGTGCGGAAGAAAAAAGGTCCTTCCCTGAAGCATCATGGCAAACCTGAAACAATTTAGGTCTGACATTTTCTGCTGCAGCATCTGATGAGAAACAGATCAAGGTCAAGGTGAGTGCTTCTACGCACTCCCCCCTGAGCACTGAAGTTAGATTGTGAAGTAATTGGTACAAGAACTTGCTATCAGCAACAGTACAGGGAGATCTTTCCAGACGATCTATGTTTATTAAGAAATGCATAAACATTGTTGCCTTTCTTTTTAATTTTAGTTTTACCACTGCACAATTTTGCATAGCTCTGATGAAGAAATTAGATGACACTGGATGAACATATATTCAATTTCAGGTCATTTTCATTATATTTATATATTTTTTTCTCCAATGGTAAAATTACATTTTAGTGGATGGAAATTGTTCTCTCCGAAAAAAATGTTGTCACTTCTTAGGCTAAGTGAGTGATATTAGAAAAATACTGATTATGAAGTACGATAAGACTTTAACGTTAATTCTCACATGTAAAACTCTTTGTAAATGGTAGACTAAACATTCTTAAATTTTAGCTGGTATTATCCCAAATCAAAGGAACTTAGAACACAAATTACAGACTTACATTTTGAAATTCGAATTTATAGTTGTAGATGGCAATCTGAATATTAATATCACCTAAAAGGTGACTCCTGCTGCAGTTGTTTCATGGACCCTATTTGAGGAAACACTATGATAAATGCCAATGAACAAAAGACCAGAAGGCAAAAATAAAGGTGCCATACGCAGAGCAATGACTGCATGTCCCGCTATCGCAAGGCCGCCTGCTGCCCTTCTGAAAAGCACTTAAGGGGCTTTTCTTTCTCCATCACTATTTCTCATTTGACTCATTATCTCTGTGGAAGAGGACTTATGGAAGAGGGGAGATATGATTATTTATAATAAAAGTAGGCCAACATATTTTATAAGAGTCAAAATTACATAATTACATAATTTTTACCAAGTTTCCTTTTGTGTTAATTCAAACTTAAGGAGAACTCATAAATAAGCAAAATTGGAGGCTGTAATTCAAATGTGAATTTAAAAAAATAATAAAGAATAAGGTTTTGGTTTCTTAAATAATTTTGACTTCTTATAAAATAATACTTGTGAATTTCATCTTAGTGCCAAGGTCCATAAGTCGTATACCTTTGCTATTACAACCTTGGCAAAAATGTCCTGAAAATTCTGTCCCCATGTAAATAATAGAGCCAAGAACTGCAAGGTTCTAAAAGTGCTTATTTTGGTTTAAACCTGTAGCTATATATGTTTCTACATTTTTTAAACAAAGACATGACTTTTCAGTTGTTATTTTTTCCAACTTTCTCCATAATAACTAATGATACAGCATAGACAAAAAGTCTCAGATAAAACACCTTGATATAGTTCCCATTAGCCAACTTTAGATTTCTGTCACCTGTCAAGTTGGAAAAAATATTATTAGCTCATTAATTTAAGGCATTCATGGCATGTGTCTGTCTTATGTTATTCCACCAATGCATACTTGCATTGGTTAAGGGACAAAATTGAAAATAAATCTGTAACTCCAGAAATTCAGAAACTGATACTGGCTTTGCAAATTCAAATTTTGTCCATTTATGTCTCTCATGACCTTCTAATAACATGGATTTATTGTCTAATTGTGTAATTCAAAAATAACCTTGACATCATCTACTATATTAGAAACTGCTGCAGTAAGTCACACTGAAATATACTAATCATATGCATATTATCACAGGTAATAGAAACTCAAGAATGAAGTTGCCTGGTGGTCACCAGTCTTAGCAACAAAACCGGAAGGCGTATTTTACTCTCAATATTGGTTGTATAAAGAATACTTTGTGGGGTGCAAGTGCAGAGAGCTGCCACCCTGAATCCACTAAGACATTTTTCTGTTCCTTATGTCTCAAGGTTTCAAGCGATTCAGACAAACTGGACTTTTCAGCCTCTTTGCTCACCTTCTCAGAGCCCTTGCTCTTTGGGGGTAGGTTTAGATTTACCTGCTCAGTAGGAAACGGTAAGCATGTACATCCTTTGTAGCAATGTACCTAGTTATGTGTAGGTTTTCCTAGAAGAGAGTTTATGCTTCAGAAAACTAAGAGTGTTACTCACCTTAGAAATTGTTACTGAAAACAATCAGAATTTTAAAAAATGACACATATTTGTTTTCTGAATTATTTGTATTGACCTTTATTATGTATGAAGCTTGAGAGAAAAACAAAAAAGTATTGTTTTTAAGTATTTTTAGAAAGCTTTAAACAAATTAAATGCAACAGAGTTTATTTGAGCAAACTAATTCACAAATTAGGCAGTTGTCTCTTGTATTCAAAACCAGTTCTGAGAGCTTTAATTGGCAACTTGTCAGTGAGCTTTTACAGATAGAAGCAGGAAGTATAGTATAGAAATAGCTCAACTGGTTACAACTAGTTAGTTCTCTAGTTAGCTGGAGGTTAGCTGGTTGTCATTGGCTGAGTTTCAACTTTCATAATATACTTCTAAATTAGTTTTTGGTTTATTTACATACTAAGTTAGGTTTCTGTTTGTTATGTCGAAACTAAAATTATAGACAAAGCCTCAAACCAATGCTTTCTGCTTATTTAACTTCATAGTATGATACTTTGAATGGCATATAGTTTTTTATATCATTTAGCAATTCCAAAAATAGTTGAAGTCATGAGTGAGATTATGTTTTCTGTAGGATGAAATGTTGATTTTTAAATTTTTTTCCATTTAAATTTCTTAACTAATTTTAAATAAATGATAGATGTAGCATAATTAATAAGCTGATGATATGATTGATATATAATCAGTCTTGATTTATAAAGTAGTCAATTATAACTAAATATTATAATCTTAATCAAGATTATATTATAATATAATCAATTAATATCTTAATTGACTTAAGTTAAATGAAAAATATTTTTGAATATTCTATTGTCAGGAAGAGAGTTTTTGAAGTCTTGTGTAAGGTAGAAAAATATAATTTTGAGAATTCCATACAATAGAACAATATATATATTAATTCCAATTGAATGCCACTGAAAGTATTTAAACCATTTTAAATTGAGCTATTCCCATTTTAATAAAAGTAACTGATCAAGAAAGACTAAAATGACAAGACAGCTAAGA
>NW_003852404.1:13168852-13170968 GCF_000181295.1 Otolemur garnettii | reverse complement strand
AGGTGTCTTCTTGATAAATTGACTTCTTTTATTTTGGGTAGACACCCAGTAGAGGGATTTGCAGGGTCCAATCAAATGTCTACATTTGTTTCTTTGAATAATATCTATACTGTGGTCCATAGAATTTCTGCTAATTTGCAGTCCCATCAACAGTTCATTAACATTCCTTTCTCTCTGCATCTATGCCGGGATCCATTGTTGTTTGGCTTTTAAATAATGAGCTTTCTCACAGGGGTAAGGTCATAACTCATTGTGGTCTGGATTTGCATTTCCCTGATGATTAGTGAGGGGTGCTTTTTTCCCTAGTTTCCTGAAATGTAACATATGGTTGTCAATTTGTGTCCTTTCTGTCTTTTTGATTTGGACACTTAAGGTTATGAACTTTCCCGTTAGGGCTTCTTTTTCTGCCGGCCATAGACTTTGATAGCTTATGTAGGTCTGCTTTGCCACACAGTTGAAGGAGTCTTTTGATTTCCACCTTCATTTCATCACTAACCTAAGGATTATTCAATAGCTCACTGTTTAATTTCTATGACTTTGTGTTTCTCTTGGGATTGATTTTTTTCTTTATTTTCCACTGTGATTTGAAAAGATACTTGGCATGACTTCATTGTTTTGTTTTTTTTTTTAACTCCCTTTAGTTTTTTGTGGTCAAGGCTATGATCATTCTTGGAGAGGTTCCCTGGTGCTGAATGTATGTTTAGTAGTTTGGGAGTAGAATGGTCTGTAAATGTCTATAGGATCCATTTATTCTAGAGTTCGTTTGAGTTTAATACTTCTTTAGTAATTTTCTGCTTTCATGATTTGTCTGGCTTTGTCAGTGGGGAATTGAAGTCCTGGTTGATTATGATGCTGCTGTTTATTTCTTTGCTTAGATCGAGTAGGATTTGCTGTACAAAGGAAAGAGCTCTTATGTTGGTTGTTATGTCTTCTTGTTAAATTTGTTGACTCACTCACTTTACCTTTAGACACTGACCATTGTTGTTGCTGTTACCATTGTTGATTTAAAGTTTATTTTATTCGATATAAGAATGCTAGCTTTTTGTATGGAATATATTTTTTATCCCTTAGCCTTATGTCTATGTGAGTCCTTGTGATTTAGATGTGTTTCTTAGAGCATATACATGTGGGTGTTTGCTCATCCATTTACCCATCTATGTCTTTTAAGTGGAATAGTAAGGCCATTCCATTCGTGTCAGTATTGATACACAATTCTACCCATCATATTGGATGATACTGTGTGTTTTGTTTTCCCTCTTGTGCTATTGGGGTCAATACGGCATGTGGCTCTATTAATGTCCACTAAGATATGACATTTTTTCTGAATCTGGGACTAACATAGTTGTTGTCTTCCCAGGGCCAAGATTTAGATCACTGGTAAACAAGGTAGGAAACTCAAACAGCTACTCTCCTTTTTACACATTATGTACTAAAAGTAAAATGTTTGAGGTGGTTCTTTCCCAGGCCATAGGTGGTTTTCTCAAACCCATGAGCAGATCAATATCCAGCTGTCACTCAAGGATACTCTCTCTTCTCTTTCTTTCCGTCCAGTGGACTCTAGTCACTCTCATCTCCATGGTGTATCAACTTCATCTCTTTAACTCAGGGGATCTGCCTAGCTTTCCCCTCCCTGTACTACAGCCAGGAATCTCTATTCTTGCAATAAGCTGGGTTATTTTTTAGATACATTATGTTTGTTTCTCATCCTTCATGTAACTGTTTCTCAGGGCCTAATGTTCATTTCCTTGCTACAATGTATTTTTTTCATTGTCTTTTGTTATTTCCACTGGGAACTTAAATTTGGTTCTGTGACTCCCCGTTGGTTAGAAATGGAAACTTAAAATTTAATATGTGATTAGATACTTTTCACTCAAAATGAATTTTATTTCATGTAGGAATGTAATCAATGCGATTTTATTTTCTGCCAAATATCTAAGCAACGTATATTTTATCACTATCAAAGTATTGAAACAAAACAGAATGGTATAGTAATTTACCCTGCGAGAAGTGATTTTTAAAAATAACCAGCACAAGTGTTATTTTCTTGAATATTAAATGAGAACAAATACCACAAATATCAGCATTTTATTTGCATGTGTCTGTTGCTTATGTTAAT
>NW_003852404.1:13166233-13167330 GCF_000181295.1 Otolemur garnettii | reverse complement strand
AGTACGAGTAAAGAGAAGTCTGACTTGAATTGCCCATAGAAAGTTACAGCCTGGTTCTAGGATTAGAGCCTTATCATGTCCAAAAAAAAAAAAAAAAAAGAAAGAAAAAGTCCTTTGAATAAAAAGGATGTTGAGTAACCTGGACAAATCCTACATCACTTTAGATCTTCCTTCTAACTTTTCCTAAAGCAAATTTGGCAATTTCTTGTATATTGTGTAATAACTGAAAATTTACTGTTTACTGATAGGGAATTAACAGTATTTCCTGTAGAGTCAGACATACGGGCTTAAGGAATTGAGGTAATTAAAGGAGGTTTGGTTCCCAGTGGTTGCAGCGACTCCTTAGGACCCCTGGCTAGCTCAGTCAGTAGAGCATGAGAATCTTACAGTTAGTCCTCAAACCCATCCTGTGTTCCTATCCCACTTCTAGAATATATAGATTGGATATATGTGCTTAAAAACAACCAGAAGTCAAATAAGCAGCTTCTACTCTTAGAACTCACTTGCCTTATTTCTTATGACCCCAAATCAAGGTGAGTGACAGCACAGGCAAACCTCCTTAGAGAACAGTGAGCCTGGAGAGTCAAGTACAGCAGCTGTTTGTGGTTGGTAACAGTGTGAAGCTCTTGCTCTGAATCTGGGACCAATAAATATGCTGTCTTCTCAGGACCAAGATTCCGATCACTGACAATCAAAGGCAGGAAATCCAAGCAGCTACGCCCCTTATTACCCATTATGTTCTATTAGTAAAATATTTTCTTCCCTCCACTGAAGTGTTTGTCTTTGCTGGTTTAGAGGCCTCAGCTGAGAGTAGCACACAACCACTTTGGAATGAACAGGAGATAAGCATGAGGAAGAAGGTTACTATACTAGTTTGGCGAATTAATTCTGACCCCAAATAAAGTAAGCTGGAGAGTTTGTGGGACGCATCTTTGGACTCTTATTAAATTTGGTAGAATTTGATGGAAAACCACATCAAATAATAGAGAAAGAACTATTAATTACTCAGACATTTCCAGAAATAAGCTTTGGGGTCACCCTAATAAACAAGCCTCCATGAGCAACAGAAGTACTTTCTAGAGCAAAATGGAGATGAA
>NW_003852404.1:13162793-13166157 GCF_000181295.1 Otolemur garnettii | reverse complement strand
GGATATTAATTTACGTTTATGTATTAAGAGTGTTTCCTTTCTTTTTCCTGATCAATTCTCTTACTCTCTAAGGGAATATGCCAATGTGGTAGGGGTTTATATCGTATTTCAGTACTTAAACTATAGGAATTAAAAAATGTGACTCAGTGGCATATGAGCAGTGGTGTGCTAATAAATATCTTTCAATTAGTCCAGACTTAAAAAGAGAAAAAAAAAATTGTAAAATTTTCTGTTTTCTATTAGGTCAATACTCCATTTTGTGGTTTATAGTGTGATGTTACTGAATGTAGGTTTTGGATGAGATGTACAAAATCAATTCCCATGGAATGTAAGGTGGCTCTAGCACAACCCTGAAAAAGACGGCCGAGATGCTATGCTCTTTCCACACAGTCTTCATATGAGGCGATGTTAACATTCCTCCCATTGCCGACTGGACTGTAGGATTGCTTTTTATCTGTGAGCTCATGTCCACAGCAAAAGTAATGCTATGTGATATCTTATGCTAAGTAATAATAGACTATTTCTTTCTTTTCTTGCTGTTCAACTTCAGAAACCACATTGTGGGGAAGCCCGGGCAGCCACATCAAAAGACTGCATGCTGTGTTTTCACTGGGTTCCCAGCTAAGCTCCCAGCTGACAGTACCAACCAACAGTCACCAGAGAGAATTAGTCCTTAGATGCATCCAACTCTCAGTCGTTATGTCCACTTGGCCTCTGAGTGAATAAGCTAGACTAGCTCTCTCCAAGGCTAAATAAGAAAGAATTATATTTTTAAGAAGAATTTAGATGCACTTAAATTGTATCAAATTTAAATAGATCTATTATCAAAATGTATGCAGGAATAACTTCTATGTTTTAAACATCTTTGATTTTCGTGAGGTATGCTGCACCCATTTGACCACATTTGGCCCTCTTTTTAATGCATGTATTTGATTACAGCAGAACTATTTCAGCAACCTTGTTCAGTGTCTTTGGTTTTTCCAGGGTTTGCTTGTTCTGCTCCAAGTACACACAATTTGTTCCCTTGCCTCGACCGTATTCCTTCATATGTGTGTGGATGGCTATCGTAACAAATGCGCATTTCAGTGACAAGTAGGATTGACAGAAATTAGTACAGAAAAGGAAAATTAAGAAGTGGTATCAAAAAAAAAAAAAATCCGAGACAAGTCAGATAAGAAGGAGATGGAATTTCTTAGACAACCGCCTGAGTTTTTCCAAGTACTAGGACTGTATCTAGTTCCAAAGTGAAAATAACTTATGTGAACAGAAAATACTCCCTGGATCTCTTATGTTTCTTTACATCTTACAAAGTAAGGCACTGATAGGTTTCTGTTGTGGAACAGATTTTCAAAGATTCCTGTATAGTAAATTGCCTTGACGGATTGGATAATGTGTCCTTCAAAAACAAATGGTGTATTTCATATTATAAAATATTGAAGTTCCTTCACTTCACTGGACTTTTCTGTGCCGTCATACACCTAGGCCCATTCACACTATATTCACGGAAGTCAGAACAAGAAATAATATGACTCTTCCATGTTTAATGCCACCTACTCCAGTGGTTCTCAACCTTCCTAATGCCGCGATGTATTTTCATTGTCACAAAGGGGTCGCGACCCACAGTGCAGCCCTTTCCTCTGCTCCAGAAGTCTTGTTTTCTTCCATTTTTTCATGAAATTGTGGCAACCTATCTTGTGCATTTGAAAATAGAAGGACATCTTTGACCCTTACCATTCTCAATAACTCATGGTCCATAATGAGGTAAAATTTGGGCAAATGTGATAAATTTTAATGTTTTCTTTTTCAGTTGACTTAATACTGAAATTTTGAAAATTCCTTCAATTTTCATTATAGGAGTTTACTGGACTGTATTTTAAAATGTTGAGAGGGCACAACTTTCAATGGTCTATTTTCCCTAAACTTTACCATCATTGAAAATATCTTCTGAGACCTTATTCAATGCATATTTGTGTAAACAGCACTGAAGTTAAAATTAAAAATTAAAAAAACCTCCCTGCTATTTAATATTTTATTGGCTACACAAAGTAAATTATTGTCTATCATTCAAATTTAGTTTGCATCAAGATTATTTTTGTTTCTTTTGGGGTTTAATTATGCTTCCAATTCATTCCATTTTATTTAAAATTTACTTTACATCAATGTTTGTATACCATTTAAAATTGCACATTTAAAAACATCTGTTTCAATTAGGCTCTCTCTTATTACCATATTTGTTGCAGCTGTTTCTGTCGTTGGTTGACTGATACCAGGAGTTTATTTGGTTTGATTTTCTGAATTTGTTATCTCAGTTTAGGAAAAACTGCTTTCTAAAAATTTAGATCAGGACAACCATTTTCCTATTATTTTCTCTGTTATCTTCATATAGTAGTTTTAGTTTTTGCCTTAAAGGAAATATAAAGTACTAACTCAAGTCTGTAAGGAAACAGTGGGTAGAACACATGGAGAAGATTTTGCAAACTTGATTATGAGCGAAGTACCTGGCGATGTCTTCTAACATTGGGCAATATCACATCAGACAGGACTCTGAAGGCAGAGTTAACCGAAACTGGAAGCAGAGAAGACTCCTGGAGTGTTCTTCCTCATCAGACAATGCCCAGTACTCTCCATTAGATGGTTCGTTTTTTATGTTTGTTTGAATATAACTGGTATTTAAAAAATACTCTAGGAACAGAAAAACAGATATGGTGCCATTTTAAATGATGTTTTTGTTTGTTTGGTTGGTTGGTTTTGGTTTTCTTGCTCCAAATAATTTTGTCAGTTTCAACCTTCCTTGGCTTGAGTCAGAAGACCCAAATGAATCAATGTACATAGGTCACATATATCTGAACATTCAGGTAGTTAGTTTATAGTACTCCCATCTTGCTAATCCATAAAGGGGATTTTAAGCCTGCTGTTGCTAACATTTACTGAATGTATTATGGCATTATATCTATCACTATATGTATGTGTCTTGTATATTGTACCATATATTGTACTCGAACCATATAAAATCCAAAAGTATTTAGAATTAAATAAGATATTAGTAGTTCTTTCATATTGGTTATTTTGTATTAGAAACATCCACAATGAAAGAATGTTATGGCACTTAAATGATGTTCCTTAATAGGCTAGAGAAACTTAAAGCAAATTCGTATGTATTACAGCGCAGCCCTTCACATGAATACTAAAGAAGTTTTTATAGTCTTCATTTGGTACAAGACAAAATGCAAAATGCAAAATATTTTCGGTGCACTGTCTTTCCAAACCACAAACATAACAAATGTCAGAAGTAAAACAAGAACTCTTTGACTTAAAATGAATCATTTTTCTTTTCAATGTGGAAGCAATGAAAAGTCATTTTTCT